>NW_028043735.1:0-9464 GCF_054177405.1 Leptonychotes weddellii
TTCAATATTTCTTGTAGGGCTGGTTTGGTGTTTGCAAATTCTTTTAGTTTTTGTTTGTCCTGGAAGCTTTTTATCTCTCCTTCTATTTTCAATGACAGCCTAGCTGGATATAGTATTCTTGGCTGCATATTTTTCTCATTTAGTGCTCTGAACATATCATGCCAGTCCTTTCCGGCCTGCCAGGTCTCTGTGGATAGGTCTGTTGCCAATCTAATGTTTCTACCATTGTTGGTTACAGACCTCTTGTCCAGAGCTGCTTTCAGGATTTTCTCTTTGTCTCTGAGACTTGTAAGTTTTATTATTAGATGTTGGGGTGTTGACCTATTTTTATTGATTTTGAGGGGGTTCTCTGTGCCTCCTGGATTTTGATGCCTGTTTTCTTCCCTAAATTAGGTAAGTTCTCTGCTATAATTTGCTCCAATATATCTTCTGTCCCTCTCTCTCTTTCTTCTTCTGGGATCCCGGTTATTCTAATATTGTTTCATCTCATGGTATCACTTATCTCTTGAATTCTGCCCTCGTGATCCAGTAGTTGTTTATCTCGCTTTTTCTCAGCTTCTTTATTCTCCATCATTTGGTCTTCTATATCACTGATTCTCTCTTCTGCCTCATTTATCCTAGCAGTTAGCGCCTCCATTTTTGATTGCACCTCATTAATTGCCTTTTTGATTTTGACTTGGTTAGATTTTAGTTCTTTTATTTCTCCAGAAAGGGCTTCTCTAGTATCTTCCATGCTCTTTTCAAGCCCAGCTAGTATCTTTATAGTCGTCATTCTGATCTCTAGTTCCGATATCATGAATGTCCGTATTGATTAGGTCCCTGGCAATCAGTACTGCCTCTTGTTCTTTTTTTTGAGGTGAGTTTTTCTGTCCTGTCATTTTGTCCAGAGGAGAATAGGTGAATGAGAGAACAAAATGCTAACAGGGTAACAACAACCCCAGAAAAATATACACTAAATAAATCAGAAGAGACCCAAAACTGGGGGAGAAGAAAGGGAAAGAATGAAAAAAGAAAAAAAAAAGAAAAAGAAAAAAAAGGATATGATCAAATATGATCAGGCTAGTGAATAGATCAGTGCCACACATTATATTTTGGGCGTATTTTGGTGTGTTAGAAGAAACTGCCTCCCAAAATTTTAAAGAAATAAAAACTTATATATGTACAAAAATAAGGGTAAATACGATGAAGGGATGGAATATGACTGTAAAGATGAAAATTATAAAAGATTTTATAAAAGGAATTGCTAAGAAGTTGGTTGAAAAAAGAATGAAGAGAAATTAAAAAAAAAAAAAGGAGAGAATGTGATCAGGCAGGAGACTAGAACAAACCATATACTAGAGATTTAGGGTGTATTTTGGTCTGTTAGAAGAAACTGTATCCCATTGAGGAGAGAACAACTTATATATATACCAAAAATAAGGTTAACTACAATGAAGGGATAGAATATGACTCTAAAAATGAAAAATAAAAAGATTTTAAATAAAGGGATTGATAAGATGTTGGTTGAAAAAGGGAAAAAGAAAAATTTGAAAATAAATAGAAAAAGAAAAAAAAGAAAATTAAAAAAATTAACTTTGAAAGACTAAAGAATCATGGGAAAAAAGCCATGAATTCTATGTGCAGTATTCCCCTAGTCCTCGCGTTCTGCCATTCTCATTGATCGGTAAACTTGGTCTTGGCTGGCTGTTCTTGCTGATTTTCTGGGGGAGGGGACTGTTGCCATGGTTCTCAAATGTCTTTGCCAGAGGTGGAATTGCCTGGCCCTTGCCAGGGGCTTGGCTAAGTAATCTGCTTGGGTTTGTTCTCGGTAGCTTTTGTTGCCTGCAGACTTTCCGTATGGCTTTGGAGGATGAGAGTGAAAATGATGGCCTCCCAATCTCCCCCCAGAGGAGCCAAGAACTCAGGGCCCCACTCCTCAGTGAGCCCCCAGAGAAAAACAGTCAATCACTCCTGTCTCCCCGGTCTCCGGCTGCACTCCGTGCTCACCCGGCCTGTGACTGACGTTTCTATCTCTGGCACATGACCCCGTTTGGAGTCTCCAAACCCAGCAGATCCCTGCAGTGCACTCCTGCACCACTCCTCCCAGGGGAGGAAGGGGAGTCTCTCCAGACCTGTCACTTGTTGGGTCCCTGCTGGAAGAGCAGTGGCCCAACTGCCGCAGATCATGGTTTATGGCAACCCTGAGCTGAGAGCCCACTCCTCGGCTCCTTCTCTGCAGCCAGCATCCCCGTTCTGATACTTGGGAGCTCTGCTGCACTCAGGGACCCCCAGTCTCTCTGTGAACCCGAGGGTCCTGAGACCACACTGTCCCAGCGAGGGCTCCACCCCCCACTTAGCCACTGGAGCGACATCCCTCAGCAGAGCAGACTTCTAAAAGTTCCAATTTTGTGCTCTGCTGCTCTATCACTTGCCAGTAGCGGCTGACGGAGCCCCCCTCCCCCCGCCATCTGTCTTCCTGAATATCACCTCGGATTCACTTCTCCGCACATCCTACCTCCCAGAAAGTGGTCACTTTCCTGTTCAGAGAGTTGCTGCTATTCTTTTCTTCAATCTCCTATTGAGTTCGTAGGTGTTCAGAATGGTTTGACCCCTATCCAGCTGAATTCCTGGGACCAGACGAAATTTAGGTCTCTTACTCCTTTGCCAACTTGCTCCTCCCTACTCACAGTCTTTTGTAACCTAATCACAGGAGTAACATTGCATCAGTTATGCCATATTCCATTTATTATAAGCAAGTCTCTAGGGTCAGCTCACTCTCAAGGTGAAGGGGTTGTACAAGTGTGTGCATACTACTGAGTGCTGAAGATCACTGGGAGCCACTTGAGAAGGTTGTCTATCAGAAGCAATATGTTTATAACATCCAGGAACACAGAACTTGATTTCATTGTTTTTCAATGTACCTCTTCTTTCTTTTTTCTTAATTTTAGCCTATAAATAAAGCTTATCATGTCAGTGAACAAGTCAACAAAAAGCAATAGTGTGTCCCTACTTCCCATAGGCATATTTTATTACACTAAAACAAGAGGAAAATAAAAATAAAAGGCAGGCCTTGTTTTTAAGCGTTATGATTCCCCTAGAAGAACAAGATTGAAATTTTACATTTTAGAATCATGTATGCAATTTTATAAGCATTAAGTTGCTTTTTCCTTTTCTTTTTATGTTACTTGAGATTTGGGGGTTGGTTTTGTTTAACCCATCACATAATTATAACACCAGGATGATATTTAGCATATTATAAATAATGTACATGACAAGAGTAGAGACAAACTATTTTCTCTTAGCTTGATCAAAGATTGCTTCACTGATAAGAAAAATACAGCTGAATTTCTCACTCTATTATTTTTTGAGTTCTTACTATTTCATGTATTGGTTTCTTTGGATTTACCTAAAGATAAGATTGAGGAAATAAAGACCTGCATGGATTTTATTCTCTTTCTGAAAAGCTTTCCAGTGTAATTTGTATTAATACATGTTTTACCTTCCAAATAGCTTCAGAATTGGCAACTCCTCACAAGCTCTATTGCTCTAACCTTGTTTTAAGATACCACTGCTACTTGTATAGATTTTGGGGATCTCATTCTCATTTTTCTTACTGGTTCTATTCTCATGTCATCCCCCCTACCATCAAAGCTCAATAGAGCAGCTAGAGTAACCTCTTTAAAATATAAGTCAAATTATATCACTTCTGTCAAAACCCTTCAGTGCCTTCTCACTTCACTCAAAGTGAAAGCCAAAGTCCTTTCAAAGACCAACAAAGTCCTGTGATTGGGACCACCATTGTGTCTCTTATGTCTCCTTCTTTTGCTTCTTGTTCATCATGTTCTATACACAATTGCTTTCTTGTAGTTCCCTGAACACCCTAGGAACACTTCAGCCTTTGTATTGGCACCTCATTCTCCTTGGAATGCTATCGTAATATTTTCTTGACTTGCTCTATCATCTCTTTCAAATAATACCCAAGTATTTCTTTCACTCCTACTTTATGACTGTATTTAATAACTAAATATCCTGTCTATCTGGCTTTCTTGGTCCAAATTCCCTGATTTATTTTTTCCCTCTAACTTTCAACATCAGCTAACTATTTAATTTTTCTGTGTCTCTCCTCTGAGAAGTTACTGTCTATTCTGTTTGCCTAGAGACTAGAACAGTGGCTGCTACATTCTATAGTATATTGCTCAAGGAATTGTTTTTAAATCAAATTTCCTTTATTTTTTCAGGAAAATAATTGGATTCATGCCCACCTTGTCCTACCTCTCACACAAATAGAATATTTGCATTTTTTTATTTATAATATTGTCATGCTATTTTTGCTCTATTGTTATTAGGTATATATAGAGACCTAAATTTGCATATGGGCAGTGTTATCTAAATGCTACATACATTATGCAACCTGCCTTCCCTGGGATATCTTCTACCCAACAGATAGAAATAACAAACTCTATGACTAAATATTTAGATTTTATATTTAATAATTGTGCTGCTGACTGATAAATATCTCTGAGGACCAGGATGTAATTTTTTTTATTAGATTATACAATAATTAACACATAGTTAATTAAATCATAGCATCATATATTATAGTGATCTATTTCTGTCATATGCAAAGGAACACACATTCTCTAGTCTAAAGTCTGAGGAAGAATTTTCTTCCTCCTTTCATTTCATTCCTTTCTCAGATGTTCCCTTAACAAGTAAAAGACAGGTGTCTTCACAGGGTGCTTCTTTGTAAAGTCCTCTCAGTCCACACCACAGTCTGATTTAGCTGTCTTTCTCAAGCTCCCACCGTACCTTGATTGGGCGCTTTGGTGGGAGTCTCTGGGAAAGATCAGGTCAAACCTGATGAAAAGCAATAAAAACAGATGTAATGCTCTAGTTTGGGTACAAAACCCTACTTAGGTTCTATAAGACAAAAGTTAGGCAGTTTGACTTTAGTGATTTTAATTGCCAAGAAATTGCAACATGATATGGCTTCCAAAAAAAAAAAAATGTAATTTTAAACTTAATTTACACTGATGGCAGTATAATAATAGGATGAAAGAAATGATACAATTATGTTCTACCCTGCATATAGCAGTACCATTTGCTGATTTTGTGTGTTAGGAAGGCTGACAACCTTGTGCAAATTAAGAGGTTTGTACCACAGGGAGGGCTGCTTGATGATCTTGTGGTGAATGTGAGGAGGTATTTGGAGCAGACAGAAGGAAGAAGTATAAGAACTGTGTTCAAGGAATAATTTAAAAAGTTCTATATTGCTCAAAACATACAAAAAACCAGTGGGTGAATGTAACCGTTTTCATTTTGATAGAAGGGTGGACTGTTTCACAAGAGCCTTTGGGAAATGGAATGTGTTGCTTAGTAAGGAATTTAGCTCTGTAAAACAGGACATGTTTGAGCAGAACTCTGGATGTCCAAGCATTAATTGGGCCTGAGGTTGATGATTTTTAGTTCACTTTCAATCCTGAACTTCCATGTTTCTTAAAGAGAGGGGCAGGAGTAAAACTGATGGGATGAGGAACTGGAACTGTGTTTCATATAAAGATGATATTTATTTACTATGATAAAGAAATTCACTGAAATTTACATTCTTCTTGATATCATGGGAGAGGCAATGTGAAAAAGCAAATAAAACTTGGAAACTTGATGAAAACACGCAGTGAAATATATAGGCACCAGTAGTATTTTTAATTTAGGGGAAGGCAAAAAGTAAATCAAGCAGCTAAAGAAGTCAGGATTCAAATCTCCAAATAATAACCTGAGGCCAAGGGAAGCCCTGGGCTTTTGTAATATTGCACAAATACATGAGAGAAGTTGTTGTTCATTGTGACCTTCATACAATCTGGACAAAGAAAAGGCAAGAACAGCCTGTATCCTGGTATAAATCAACACTCAATATGTTGTGCTGTCTAGAAAGGCAGAACTGAAGGAGGTAGAGTATTCAGGGAAAAAGTCATTAGACTCATATGGGAAAAGTTCCAGCTGTGTATCCGTTAAGATGGTATCAATGGGCTGACTGTGAAATGTTCCAAACAAGCAGGATTTAAAATGGTGATATTTTAGGAGCACATATTCATTCACCTTGAAAGTTTTAATGAGAAAAGCAAGAGCAACTAAATAGTCTCTCGGCATGACCAGGCATTTCTGGAAAGGTTTTTCTGAGTCACCCGTGTATGCTCAGGTCTTTGGCTTTTAAAGACACATTGTCACAGAAACGTCTGACATCATTTCTCACTGCTTTCTTCACTGATAAGTAAGTGAAGAGATAAAAAAGAAAGAAATATGAACAAAATCGCTGTTTCTTTTATAGTATTTCGTAGTTGATTTTTGTTTTTCCTTTTGGATTATAGCTCAGTAAGGACAGCAAAGAAATGTATCCCATGATAAAAGCCAGAGATCTTTTAAGTATCTGTTAAATAAAAGTTACATTATTGAGGAGGCTTAGAACAGATGCATAATTGAGGTAAATGGAATTGATTACCCAGCATAAACTGTAGGGCCCTTAGTGAAATTTATCCTGGGTAGATCCCCCTCATCTCTGCTATACCACCCTCTATCTTTTCTCATTTCATCATGAAATGGCTAACTAGTAATAATCTATTTCTCCTTTAATCTGAGAACTGCTTTCCTTTATCTTTTCCTATTTTACATGTAGGATTTACATTATTTTGATACCCAAATCATGTATTGATGTTGGACTATGTGAAAGAAAAGAATGAATGAAAGTTTTCATTCTTTTCAAGATATGAGAAGCACCAAATCTAAGATGTCTCCATATGAAAGAAGTTGTCTAAAACCCACAGTAAAGTAAAATGATCAAATGTGGTTTGAGGGGGGAACCATCCCAGAATTGGGACTAAAGTGTCCATTTGCAAGCTCAATTTTCTTTGAGTCTTCCTGAAAATTCATTTATCAGTTGCTATTCAGTATCCATCATTGAGCTAATGAGATAACTAAATGAGAAAATATTGCTATGGCAAAAGGTGTTTTTAACATGATATGATATATATTTTTGCACTGGATATGAGATATTACACTGTATTTGTATAGATAAAAGACGATGTAAGTTTAAGCTTTAACAATGGCAATAAAATTGGAAGATTATGAGAAAATTAGGTAATTGGAATTTTTTTTTATTGGCTTTCAGAATTACTCTGATTTTCCACTTTATTTAAGTATAAGTTATAGGGCAGAAAGCAATGGAGTTGGAGTTAATATTTTACAATCAAAATGAAAATATTTTTACTGTTTTTTTTTTTTAAGCTCCTCAATTACAGAACTCATGATGCCCTTTTTAATGTGTTGTGGATAATCTTTATTTCTAACTCCATATTCACTAAAATAAAAGATATTGCTAAGGTATATTAATAATGCTACTTAATGGTTTTCATATACAATTTAGAAGGAAGGAAAATTTGGTGAGTTAAGAATAGCAAAGAAGAATAGTAAAGGTGAGGAAAGTTTAGGACATGTTCATGTAAATGGCTAAAATTATCACATTTATCTCTCTGGGTCTTGAACTGAAGAAAGAAACACATTAAGAGATTATAGACTTTGCTCCCCTTACCCTTTCCTAAGAACTTTCAATTAGTTCAATTACATAAATATGTTATTTATCTTTTTTCTCCTCTTGCATGAATAACCACACTTTTATTTATTTTGAGTTTAACGATCTCTAAGTGAAAAGAAAGCCCTTGATACAAAACCTCAAAATCATAAAACCATTAGCAAATCTTTCACTATGGTTCTGTTTTATAACAACCAATTTTATATACTCTTTCTTTTTTTTTAACTTGCAGCCCATTTATTATCATATCATAAATCTGAACACCCCTCCCCCCTCAACTTCATTGAAATAGTAGTTTTAATCTCTTCTCCCTGGGTTCCTTGTCACCAAGAAAACATATTCAATCACAGAGATCATAGTGGAGCTGTCTTGGATTACTAAAATTTCATTACTTCCATAAAATTTGTCACAGCATAATTACAGATAGGTAATAAATTACCATTGAATACTACACCTGACAAAATGGATGATTTGGGCTCCTCTGAAGTTGGTCTGGGTAACCTCATGACACCTTCAAACGTCCCGGAGATTCTGTGATGATGCAGACATGAAGCTTAGGAACGTTCATTTCTAAGGAAGAACACAGCAGGAACTAACATGAAGCAACAGATAGACTACCCACATGCCAACTGAATTTAAACCAGGAAGTAACTGTAAGGATAACTGAATTTAACAGAAATAGAATGATTGTCTCATCCAGTGGCTTTACTTTTCCTAGATGCCTACTAAAGCTGATACCAGGCAAAATTGTGAAATTATGGAAAAGTACATTTTTTTCATAATTTTTAAAAATTTATGTCTTCAAGCAACATGTGTTCAGATGTTACCACATGCGTCTATACTAGGCATTGTGCTAAGTACTTGGGATCCTGGGATACTCAGCTAAAAGAGAACCACTCAGTGCCTTCAAGAGTTCATCATTTAATCAACTGCTTTATTTTAGTACAGAATGTAAATGCTGAGAAATAGGTACCCAAAGGTGAAGAGGAATAGAAAAGAGATCTCTAATTCCAATGTAGAGGTTTAGGGAGCATTCCCCGAAGATGGGACATTTGAGCTGGGAACTGAAAGAAGAGTAGAACTTGGTCGGGAAGATGGGATATCTAGATTGAGGGGGCAATAAGTGTGAAAGCATGGAGACTTGAAAGGATATTAAATATATGAGAAAGTGATGTTGCTGTGTGATGCAACATGCCTGGAGGCAATGGTGGTTGGATGGTACTTATGCAGAAGGTTGATCTCTAAAAATGAAGGACTTTGAAAAATTAAGCCAAGGTATTTGGAATTTATTCTAGAGATCACTGGAAAGTTATAGTAGTACTTTAAGGAAGAATGAATATTAACATTTCCCTTAGCAAGATCATTTTTGGTCATGAGAGTAGAATTTGGAGGGGTGCAACAGTTCTAATTCTGTGTTGGAACCTGGAAAGAAAGATGTAGCTATGGTTGTGATGAAGGGAATGAAGGCTGGTCGTATAGGCAAGATTGTGCAGAAACAGGATATTTAGGAAGAAAGATACATAGAATTCGATAGCCATTGCATATTTAGATGGGGAATAACTCACTAGGTAAATAAGTTTCCTTTTCCAAAATAGAGAAAATATGAAGAGGAACACTGACAATGAATTTGTTTTTAACCACGTTCATTTGGATTTGTCTGTAGAACATCCCAGAAAAGATCCCGAGGAGGTGTTTCAAAACCTGGCACAGTGAGGAAAAAGTATTTGAAGAGAGTTGAATTCTCACAATCACACTCTTGAACCTTAGAGGAGTTATTGATTCCTCTGAACCTCAAATTCTTTTTTTTAATTATTATTATGTTATGTTAATCACCATACATTACATCATTAGTTTTTGAGGTAGTGTTCCGTGATTCATTGTTTGCATATAACACCCAGTGCTC
>NW_028043736.1:0-447 GCF_054177405.1 Leptonychotes weddellii
GTTTTGCTGCTTTAATCTGTTAGGTTACACGGTTGGTGAGCTATCGGTTATCGTTGCACCTGGCGGCCAACACTGGGGACGGGGACCCCCGTGGGCCTCCTGGGACAGCAGCGTGTAATGCCGGGGGCCTCAGGGTGGCGAGGCTCTGGTGCCCAGGACCACGTCCAGCCTGTCTCCCGCGTGCGCCAGCTGGACGTCCCAGAAGCCATGCTGCTCCAGCAGCCTGCGGTACTCGGGCAGGCTGCGCTCCTTTATGTGAACTTTTTAAAGATTTTATTTATTTATTTGACAGAGACACAGAGAGAGGGAGAACAGGCTTCCCGCTGAGCAGGGAGCCCAGTGCGGGGCTCGATCCCAGGACCCTGGGATCAAGACCTGAGCCAAAGGCAGACACTTAACAACTGAGCCACTTAGGCGCCCCTACTTTATGTGAACTTTTAATTTGTG
>NW_028043737.1:0-447 GCF_054177405.1 Leptonychotes weddellii
TTTGGCGTTAGAATTCTGACTGTAGGGGCGCCTGGGTGGTTCAGTCGTTAAGCGTCTGCCTTCAGCTCAGGTCATGGTCCCAGGGTCCTGGGAAATCGGGCTCCCTGCTCTGCAGGGAGCCTGCCTCTCCCTCTCCCACTCCCCCTGCTTGTGTTCCCTCTATTGCTGTGTCTCTCTCTGTCAAATATATAAAATCTTTAAAAAAAAAAAAAGAATTCTGACTGTAATTGTCTAGCACCATTCACCTAAGTACAGCGACTTTAACCTACTACTCCTGAAGGGGCTCTTTCATTCAAGAACTTGATAAAACTGGCAAAGTAGTGTTAAAAATCTGAAATTTAGGGCGCCTGGGTGGCTCAGTTGGTTAAGCGACTGCCTTCGGCTCAGGTCATGATCCTGGAGTCCCGGGATCGAGTCCCACATCGGGCTCCCTGCTCAGCGGGGAGT
>NW_028043738.1:0-447 GCF_054177405.1 Leptonychotes weddellii
TTATGGTAATTATGTAACCACCTCTGCCAGCTCTAGTGACCTATGAAGTGCATGTCACAATGAATTTGAATTTCAGTCTGGATTCCGAATTACCCTGCTTTTAAATTCTCTCAAAAGAAGTGAAAGATTAAAAACCAGATTTTAGCTGTGAATCTCACACACACACACACACACACACACACACACACACACACACACAGAAATCTCAAGGCCTTCCCAAATTATCCCCTACCTTCTAAAATAAGTTTTTCTGAAAGCTTAGTGGCCTCAAGTATTTCAACTGAAAAAGAGTCTGTGGGCGCCTGGGTGGCTCAGTCAGTTAAGCGTCTGCCTTCAGCTCAGGTCATGGTCCCAGGGTCTTGGGATCTAGTCCCACATCGGGCTCCCTGTTCAGTGGGAAGTCTGCTTCTCCCTTTCCCTCTGCCTACTTGTGCACGCTCTCTCTGT
>NW_028043739.1:0-447 GCF_054177405.1 Leptonychotes weddellii
CCACACCACACACACACACACACAGGACCCACACCACAACCACACCACACACACACACACACACAGGACCCGGCCAAGGGCAATGCCAGTGTGCTCTGCAACCAGGAATTTCCTGAAGGACAAGGAGAAAAGGTCTCTGGTGGTCACCTCTAAACTCCCGTTTTATGTTCTAGGGAGGGTTTTATTTCTGTTTCAGTTCAATTTAACAAACACGGAGCATGCAGCAGGGCCTGTGACAAACTGGGGACCTGGAGCAGGAAGTTGGGCGCAGGAAACATCCTCAACCAGAGCCGACAGGAAGCAGTCAGTGAGCAGCCACATGCCCGCCCCACGGCATCTCTGCACAGAAACGCAGCAGTGCAGCCTGGAAACTGAGGCCCAGCGAGGGACAGGGGCTTGCTCAAAGCCACACAGCAATTCCATCTCAACATGCTGCAGATGCTTGAG
>NW_028043740.1:0-447 GCF_054177405.1 Leptonychotes weddellii
TACTCAGAGAGACAGACTCTCCTGACCACCTCCTGTGTGCCAGGCATTTTCACGTGTACATTCTCATTTAACCCTTGAAGGCTAAGGTGATGGCAAATTAGTGTCTAAGATTGTGAATTCTGATATCCCAGCTCTAGCATTTACTAGCCTGTGATCTGAGTCAAATTGCACTCTCTGATTCTTGGTTCCTTGTCCTTAGCATTAGGCTGAGAATTACTCAGTCGTTTGCTGTGCAACTTAAATAGGGTCCTAGGTAAAAAGCACCATATTTGAGACCCAATAAATGTGCATTCCTTGACTCTGCTCTAGCCCATGCAGTGAACATACCCAGGGCAGAAGAAGCAGTCCTCTCACCCATGGCCCCAGGGCTTCTAGGTTCAGGAAGGATGGGCTAAATCTCTTCTCCGTCACCTGTCCACCAATACCAGAAGCCTTTGCAGATGGGAG
>NW_028043741.1:0-447 GCF_054177405.1 Leptonychotes weddellii
GTGCTCATTATATTATTATTTCTGGGGATCTTAAATTTTAAAATTTCACATTTTTTTAAAAAAGCTTTAATTTGTGTTGAATAGATGGATGGTTATATATGTAAATAAGACCCTCTGTCTTTGGCTTCAAACTCCCCACGTCCAATATGTTAATCCTGCAGAAGAGAAGATGGTCTTTTGGTATTACTGTATCAACCTCAAGCACATTTGCTTCACTAATTATTTGTCATTCTTCTCATACTCCCTTTTGTCATTAATAAAATATAAAAAGGAATTCCCTTTTCATAAATACCTATCTCATTAATTTTTCTAACATATAACCTGCTGTAAATCAAGAGTGTATGCCTATTCTCTGCCCCCAGATCCCATGGTCTGGAATTACAAATAAAGAGAACAATCACTCTGTTCCTTATCCATTCATCTATCAATGGATGTTTAGGTTGCTTC
>NW_028043742.1:0-447 GCF_054177405.1 Leptonychotes weddellii
CTTTGGAATTAGGTTAGCTAATTTCCTTTCAAGGGATAAGTCTGATTCTTTTCCATTTGTTGGCATTTTCTATTGGAAAGATAAAAGTTTAGTTTCAAAAGGTGTTAGCAGTGTGGACCTCAGAAGATTGCTTAACTTAAAACTGCTAAAGCCCCTTGCTCAGCTTCAGCTTCCATGTCCCTCTGTTTCCCATTCCAGTTAGATCAACAAAGAGGCCAAACCACAGATTTGTTGAGTATCAAACTAAAAGGGACATGTTCATTTTCACTGTGATCCAAGATGTCTTCAAAGATGAAAGGATGCTAGGACAGTCTATTAAGAAACCATTTATGGGGCACCTGGGTGGCTCAGTCATTAAGCATCTGCCTTCGGCTCAGGTCATGATCCCAGGGTCCTGGGATTGAGCCCTGCATTGGGCTCCCTGCTCCGCGGGAAGCCTGCTTCTCC
>NW_028043743.1:0-447 GCF_054177405.1 Leptonychotes weddellii
CAGCTGTGGGGTCAGCTCTCGGAGCAGCTCTGGGGTCAGCTCTGGGGGTCAGCTCTGGGGACAGATCTGGGGACAGCTCTGGGGGGCAGCTCTGGAGGTCATTGGCCGAGGAGAGCCGAGAGCGCCCAGGAGTTCTGAATGCCCCAGGCTGTAAGACATGCAAGGCACAAGCCATTTGGAAAGAGGTCAGTGGAAAACAGGATGTGGAGGCGACTGAGATGCAGGAAGAGGGAAAGGCACTCTGCTAGGAAGGAGCTGCAAATGGAGACGCTCACAGTTGGATCCTCCCCATCCCGCGCAGAAGGTGCCCATGTGAAAAGAAATGAGCTCCTCCCATGAGGTCTGTGAACTTGCCAGGAAGGGGTTGCACTGGGTGGGCCATCCCCCAGGTCGGTGGGGCTCTGAGCTTGCAAGGGGCTGCAGAGGAGAGTGAGCCCCAACCACCCC
>NW_028043744.1:0-447 GCF_054177405.1 Leptonychotes weddellii
AGCAATCCAACCACGTGTTAATGTAGCCTACGCTGGAATGTGCCCAGTGTAGGAGATGCCATCTTCTGAGACCATGCATTCTGTCTTCGGCCAGCTCAGACTCTTTCAAAGTTTTGTTAAGAAAAAGATACGCCTTCTAGCAACTTCTACAAGTTGGCCTATATTTTACTGGCCAGGCCATACAAATCCATCATGTCTGCCTTTGCAACATTATTTACCATTTTTGTGAAAATAGAGATCAGTTGCTAATTAGCATATCTATTTTTTTGTTGTTTTTTTGGGTTTTTTTGTTTTTTGGGTTTTTTTTATTTTTGTATTGTTATGTTAATCCCCATACATTACATCATTAGTTTTAGATGTAGTGTTCCATGATTCATTGTTTGTGCATAACACCCAGTGCTCCATGCAGAACGTGCCCTCTTTAATACCCATCACCAGGCTCACCCA
>NW_028043745.1:0-447 GCF_054177405.1 Leptonychotes weddellii
GGCGCCTGGGTGGCTCAGTTGGTTAAGCGACTGCCTTCGGCTCAGGTCATGATCCTGGAGTCCCAGGATCGAGTCCCGCATCGGGCTCCCTGCTCGGCAGGGAGTCTGCTTCTCCCTCTGACCCTCCTCCCTCTCATGCTCTCTGTCTCTCATTCTCTCTCTCTCAAATAAATAAATAAAATCTTAAAAAAAAAAAAAAGTCTCTTATGGTTTCTCTCCTTCTCTGATTATGTCTTGTTTTATTTTTCCCCTCCATTCCCCTATGCTCCTTTGTTTTTGTTTAATGGCTGTCTCTCCACCAGGCCATGTGCTCCATGGGAATAAGGACAGCGTCTGTCTTGCTCCCCCTGCCCCCGCCCCCCATCTGCAGCAACTGCAGCCCCATACACCAGGGAGCTGTCAGTTTGGGGAGGAGGACGGAGCAGCAAACAATGGATCAAGGGTGCA
>NW_028043746.1:0-9464 GCF_054177405.1 Leptonychotes weddellii
CCTCAGACATCCATCCTGGGTGTCTTTATTTTGATTTTAATTTTCCCTCTCCTGAATGAGAATGTAGAGAGGAATGCGGCATGATCCAACCTCAAACCATCCTCTATCTATGGCAATGGGTGGCTCATTGGCCATCAGACCCTGTTATATATGTTCAAGGTCAGTGAGGACTTGGTGTCACTATCACTAGCTCACTGTACTGCCCTCTAAGCAAATTAGCACCCTTATATGAGCTATTGAAAGTCTCTTTCATTAGTGTTTTTGCCTCCAGTCTTGCCCTTTCCATCCATCCTCCATTCAGCAACCAGAGTGATCATCAGAAAATTTGGAAATGCCTCTGTGGATTACCTGCTTAAAACCTTCCAAAATTGGAACAAAACAAGGATAACCACTTTTGCCTATATTATTCAGCATAATATCAAAAATTCTAGACAGAGAAAATGGGCAGAAAAAAAGGAATGAAAGGCATCCAAAGTGGAAAAGAAAGAGTAAAACTGTCACTTTTCACACTCCACATAATCTTAAATGTAGGAAGCCCTACAGATTACACACATACACAAAACCTGTTAGAACTGATAAAAAAAAAAATCAAAGTTGCAAACTACAAAATGAATACACACACAAAAAAATTCATGCACCATCAATAAACAATCCACAAAGGAAATTAAGAAAATAATTCCATTTTTAAAAAGCATCAAAAAATAAAATATGTAGGAATAAACTTAACCAAGGAGGCAAGAGATTTGTACAGTGAAACTACAAAACATTGTTGAAAACAATTAAATAATACACTAACAAAAGAAAAGTTCCTATGTTCATGGATTACATGACTAATATTGTTAAGATTTAAATACTACCCAAAGCTACAGATTCAAAGCAATCCCTCAAAATCTGAATGAGAGTTTTGCTGAAATAGGAAAATCCAGCTTAAAATTCATATAGAAACTCAAGGGACCTGGAATTACCTAGACAATCTTGGAAAAGAACAAGTTTGGAGGACTCAGATTTCCTGATTTCAGAACTTACTACAAAGCTACAGAAATCAAAATCATGTGGTACCAGCCCTAAGAAGGGCATGTACACCAATGGAATAGAATAGAGAGCCTAGAATTAAGGCCTCGCATATATCATCAAATTACTTTTGACAAGGATATCAAGATCATTCAATGGGGAAAGGACAGTCTTTTCAACCAGTGGTGGGGAAACAGAGTAACCACATGAAAAAGAATGAAATTAAATCCTTATCTTGCATCATATACAAAAATTAACTCAAAATGGATCAAAGACCTAAATGTAACACCTAAAACTATAAAACTCTTATAAGAAAACATAGGAGAAAAGATTTATGACATTGCATTTGGCAATGATTTCTTGGATATGCTACCAAAAGCACAAGAAACAATAGAAAAAATAATCATATCAAAATTAAAAACTCTTGAACATCAATGGACACTAGTAACAGAGTGAAAAGGCAATACATAGAATGGGAGGAAATATTTGCAACTATCTGATCAGACATTAATATCCAGAATATATAAAGAACTCTTACAACTTAAAAACAACAACTAAAAAACCTGATTTAAAATGATCAAAAGATTTGAATAGATATTTCTGGAGAGAAGATACACAGTAGCGAATAAGCACCTGAAAAGGTGTTCAACTTCACTAATCATTAGGGAAGTGCAAATCGAAACTACAGTGAGATACTATTTTACACACATTAGGATGGCTATTATATTTTAAAAAATAAACTTTTAAAAATGGAAAATAATAAGTTTTGGTAAGGATGTGAAGAACTCAAAATCCCCTTTGCATTGCTAAGGGGAAAGTAAAATGATGCGGTCACTGTAGAAAGTGGTATGGTGGTTCCTCAAAAAAAATAAGCATAAAATTACCACATGATCCAGCAATTCCACTTCTGGATATATACCCAAAAGAATTGAAAGCAGGGACTCAAGCACACCATTTGTACACCCATGTTCATAACAACATTATTCAAAATAACCAAAAGGTAAAAGCAACCCAATGTCCATCAACCTATGAATGGACAAACAATGTATGATACACATACAATGGAATATTATTCAAAATTAAAAATGAGGGGAATTATGACCGATTCTACAGTGTGGATGAATCATGAAGACATTACACCAAGTGAAATAAGTCAATCAGAAAAGGTGTATGAATTTACTTATATGAGATACCTGGAGTAGTTAAATTCATAGAGACAGAAATTAGAATAGTGTTATCCAGGGGCTGAGGGGAGGGAGAAATGAGTTAGAATTTAATGGGTACAGAGTTTCAGTTTGAAAATATGAAAAAATTCTGAAGTTGGATGGCAGCAATAGTTGCACAACAATGTAAAGGTATTTAATGCCTCTGAACTACACACTTAAAAATGGTTAAGATGATAATTTTTATATTATTTATATTTTACCACAATTTTTAAGACCTCCCAGATCTTGCCATGCTATTAAATTTTATGCTTTTCAGCCAAGTGCAGGTCCCATCACAAGCTGGTCCTATGTACTAGTCTGTTATCTCTCTCCACTCCCTGCTCATAATGCAGCCATAGGGATCTCCCTGATATTCCTTTAATGTATTCATTTCTCATTCATGTGCCTTTGCATATGTGCTTTGTCCACTGGGAATTTCATTTTCCTCTTTTTTCCCCCTTTGTCAATACTTACTTTTAGTTGGTAAATGAGCTCAAGTGTTATTCTACTCTGGGAAATCTTTCTTGATCTTCACTGTGGATCATCTTTATTTCCCTTCCACTCCCACTGCTCTCTGAGAACACTGATAATACTACAATCTAATCTCCCCTGTAATAGCTGGGAAACAGCTGTTGGGGAAAAAAAAAAAAAACTATCTCATGTGTGTATGCTAATGGAAGATGAAAATTCAATTAATAGAAATAGACCTAGAAGTGTCACAGGTAACATAATTAGAAAACAAGGATATTAAATAATTTATTAAAACTGTATTTCATATGATTAAGAAAAAAGGAAAAGGTGAGCATATTAAGCAGAGATATGGAACATGTATAAAAGATCCAAATCAAATTTCTAGATATGAAAAATATAATGTTGGTAATGAAAAAAATATCATGGATGGGATTAAAAACAGATCATACACTATAGAAGAAAAGATTAATGAGCTTGAAAACAGAAAAATAAAAACTGTATAAAATGAAACACAGAAATAATCTTAAAAAATTGAAGAGTGCATCAGTGAGCTGTAGGACAACTTCAAGTAGCCTAATACATGTGTAATTTGAATTCCTAAAGAAAAGTAGAGAGGAGGACAGAAACAGAAAAAGATATATTTGAAGAAATAATTGCCCCAAAATATCCAAATTGGATGAAAGTCACAAGTCTACAAATCCTAGAATTTCAAGGAGCCACAAGCACAAGAAATATGGGAAAAAAAACTGTACCAAGGCATATCATAATTGAATTTCTCAAAACCACTGAAAAAGAGAAAATATTAAAAACACCCAGAGAAAAACATTTCCCTAAATACAGAAGAATAAAGATAAAAATGACAGAAGTCTCCTTGTTGATAAAAAATAGTAGAGCAACATCATTAAAGTGTAGAAAGAAAGAAAAAACAATCTACTGTACTAGATGCAGCAAAAATATCTTTTGAAAACAAAAGTGAAATCAAGACTTTCAAAGACATTCAAAAGCCATGAGAATTCATCATTAGCTGACCTGAACTTCAAAAGATGTTAAAGGAAATCCTTTCAGCAGATAAAAAATGATACCAGATAGAAAACTTGATCTGTGTAAATGAATGAAGAACTCTAGAGATGATAAGCATGTGAGTTTTAAAAAAAAAGATATTTTTTAATTTAAAAATCTCTTTAAAACATAACAGTTTGCTTAAGAATAATAGCAAAGTATTGTGTAATAAACAAAATGCATAAAAATAAAATGTATGACAGCAACAGCACAAAGGCCAGTAATTAAATACAGAAGTGTGCTGTTGCAAATTTCTTATACTATATGTGAAATATTGTTACTTACAGTTAGACAATTAGAAGTAGAGGATACTAATTATAAACCCCAAAGCAACAATTGCTGCAGCAGATTGCTTTTAAGGTGGGCCCCAGGATCCCCATTTTCTAGCGTTCATACCTTTGCCGGATCCTTTCCACCTAAGTATGGGCATAACTTGTAACTTACTTCTAACCAACAGAATATGACAATGATGATAGGATGTATGTGATTATACTACATAATATTGTATCACTCTACTTGCTAGAATTTCTCTCTCTTGTTGACTTTGAGGCAACAAAAAAGGATGGGGTGAATGCTTTTCCACTAATATGAACAGTGTGACAAGGTTTACACTTAACAATTCTTATTCAATATCATAATTGATACACTACCCAATACGACAGGAAATTAAACAGCTTAGTTTGTAAAGAAAGAAATGAAACTCTATTCACAGACAAATTATCTACATAGAAAATGGCAAAGAATTTTCCAAAATACTACCATAAGTAATAAGTGAATTTAGATTAGTTGCTGGATACAGCATCAATATACAAAAATCAATTGCATTCCTATGTCCTAGCAATGGAAAACTAGAAATAGAAATTTTAAAGTCATTTAGAGAACTGCCCAAAATATGAAACACTTAGATATAAATCTAATAAGAATTTATAAGACCCTATGGTAAAAACTATAAAATACTTATTTTAAAAAATCAAGGTAACTTAATTAAAGGGTGAGATATGTCTTGCTAATGGATTAGAAGACTTACTATTGTAAGTCAATCATCTTCAAACTGAACGACATATACAACTCAACACCAATAAAAATTCCAGCATGCTATTTTAGACATAGAAAAAGTGATTCTAAAATATATATAGAAAGGTAAATGATTGGGGCACCTGGGTGGCTCAGTCCTTAAGCATCTCCCTTCCGCTCAGGTCATTATCCCAGGGTCCTGGGATCGAGCCCTGCATCGAGCCCCGCATTGGGCTCCCTGCTCCACGGGAAGCCTGCTTCTCCCTCTCCCACTTCCCCTGCTTGTGTTCCCTCTCTAGCTGTGTCTCTCTGTCAAATAAATAAATAAAATCTTTAAAAAAAAGGTAAATGATATTGAGTTTGAGACGTTCTTTATAGATATTGGATACCAGACCTTTATCTGTAGTGTCATTTGCAAATATCTTCTCCCATTCTGTGGGTTGCCTCCTTGCTTTGTTGACTGCTTCCTTTGCTGTGCAGAAGCTTTTTATCTTGATGAAGTCCCAAAAGTTCATTTTTGCTTTTCTTTCACTAGCTTTTGGAGATGTATCATGAAAGAAGCTGCTGTGGCTGATGTCAAAGAGGTTACTGCCTATGTTCTCCTATAAGATTTTGATGGATTCCTGTCTCACATTGGGGTCTTTTATCCATTTCGAGTTTATCTTTGTGTATGGTGTTAGAGAATGGTTGAGTTTCATTCTTCTGTATATAGCTGTCCAATTTTCCCAGCACCATTTATTGAAGAGACTGTCTTTTTTCCATTGCATATTTTTTCCTGCTTTGTCAAGGATTATTTGACCATAAAAGTTGAGGGTCCATATCTGGGCTCTCTATTCTGTTCCATTGGTCTATATATCTGTTTTTTATGGTGAATAACATAACATAATAAAATAAAATTTAAAAAAGGTAAATGAGCTAGAATCACCAAAATAATTTGTAAAAAGTGGATCCAATTTAGAGGAGTCTCAATACCAGATTCAAGACTCCATATAAACCTACATTAATGAAGATAGTAGAATATTAGAAGCAAGATAAACTCATAGGCCAATTGAACAGAATAAAAAGTCCCAAGTTAGTCCCACACGTATGTAATCAACTGATGTTTTGCAAAGATGCAAAATATTTCCTTGAAAGAAGAATATTTTTTTTTACAGATAGTATCAGAACAGTCAAATATCTATATGCAGAATAAAATAATATTAAACCTTTTCTCAAACCACATACATATTGATAAGATAGATATCATCTGTGCTTTGAAAAATAAAACGACAAGCCATAGGCTGGGAGAAAATATTTGCAAATCACATATCTAATAAAGTTTCTATAGATTCAAAAATATGAAAGCAAACAACCCTATTAATAGATGCAGATCAGATAAGAATAAAAACCATCAAAAATACATATGAATGGCAAAACAGTTAAAAAGATGATCAATATTATTAGTTATGAGGGAAAAGCAAAGTAAAACCATAATGAGATATGACTATACACCTTTAGAAAAGATAAAATAATTATAATGAAAAAATTCTGATAATTCCATGTTCTGACAATGTTGTATAATTATTACAACACTTACACTTGTTTGAGAGGAATGCAAAATGGTAGAGACAGTTTGAAAAATGATTTTGTAGTATTTTACAGTTAAATATAGATTTATTTTATGGTCCAGCAATCCCCCTTCTTGGTATTTACCTTAGTTGAAATGGAAACTTTTGTACAAAAACTTGTACAATCATGTTTAAAGTGGTTTTATTTGCAATTCCCCCAAACTTGTAAAACTCAAATTTTTCCTAAGGAACTAATAAATAGTGCGGCACGTCCATACAATGGAATACTACTCATCAATTAAATAGAAAAAAAATACCAATACATACAACATAAACGAATCTCGTATGTATCGTGCTAAGTAAAAGAAGCCAGTTTCAAAAGGCAATAAGTCATATGATTCCATTTCTATGATCTTCTGGTAAAGGCAAACTATAGAAAAGAAAAATAGACCAATGGCTGCCAGAGCCTGGTGGTGAGGATAAAAGTCATTTACAAAAAGGAACAGGGAATTTTAAGGGTGCTGGAAATTATGTTCTATATTATGATTGCCATAGTGTTTACTTACCTGCATGCTTTTGTCAATCTTCACAGAATTATACATTTTAAAAAAGGTTAATTTTATTTGTGTAAAATATATATTAAAGAAAACCACTGGGAGCAAAGCAATATAATCTAAACTCCATGAAATGCACAATTTGCAATTTCCAACAATAAATCCTACTTATATAAATAATAGGAAAATATGAGCCAGGTTCAAAGAAAAAAGTTTAGTCAATAAACAGTGAGATGATAAAGATGTTGGAATTAGTAGAAAAGGACTTTAAATCAGCTAATATAAATTTGTTCAGATTTAAAGAAAAGAATGAGACACAATGTGTAAATAGATGTGGAATGTCAGTAGAGAATTGAAAATTAAACATAACCAAATGGAAATTCTAGAACTAACATGAACAATATATAAAGGGAGAAAACTAATTGGTTGGACTTAACAATATATTGGAAGTAAAAGATGAAAAATGAACTCAAAAACTACTTTGTATTGTAAAAAGAGAGAAGCAAAGATTGAACAAAATGAACAAAACTTCAGGGATTCTAGGACAGCGCCAAGTAGTCTAACAAACATATAACTGGAGTTCTGAAAGGAGAGAAGAGAGAGATTAGAATAGAAAACTAAATGATAAAATAATTTTTGAAGTCCCAAATTTGGTGAAATTCATCAACCAATAGATCTGAGACCTGCAGCAAATGCTACACCAAGCATAATGACTGCCAACATATCCATACATACATCGATAAGAGTCAAAAAGCTGAAGACTAAAGATAAAAAGCAAATCTTAAAAACAAACAGATGATATAATGTAACCATTACACACAGATAATGGTAGAAATCATAACTGACTGCTTCTCAGGAGAAAAAAAATGAGATCAGAAGACAATGGAATGACATCTATAAAGTGTTAAGAGAAAAACTGTCAACAAAGAATTCTATATGTAAGCAAAATTTCTTTAATTCCTTATCTGGCAAAAATAAAGACATTCTCACTTAATAACTGACAGAATTTGTCATAAGCAGATCTGAACAATAAGAATAAAATAATTGTATCAGACCAAAGAAAAATGACAAAAGATAGAAAGATCTATGGGTAAAATGAAAACAAGAAGTGATAAATATGTTGGCAAAATAGACTTTTTCTTATAAAAAGGAAACTAATGGTTTAAAGCAAAAATAATACTTTCTTTCTGGGTTGAGAGTGTATGTATATGTTAAATATATAACAATAAAATACAAAATATAAGAGGTGGTATATGGAATGGAAGTGTAATAAGGTTCTGAATATTTAAGAAAAAGATATAATGTTAAATCTAAGGAGACCTTGATAAGATTACATTATATACTATAATTCCTAGAGTAACCAGTCAATAATAATATAAAACTATATATATATATATATATATAAATATAAAATTATAGCTGAAAAGCCATTATAAATGGAAGATGGAATAAATAATTCAAATATTTGAAATAAATACTTGAAAATTTTGACTATGTGAAAAAATATTTGGTATATTTGAATATTTGAAGGAAATATATAATTAACTCAAAAGGAGAGAAAAACAAAAACTCATATGTAACACATGAAAAAGCAAGGAAGTGAACTTAAATCCAACTAATTAAATAATTATATAGAACATACATAGACTAAACAATACAATTAAGAGGCAGACTGGCATATGCATATAAAAACAAAACACATTTATATTTTATCCACAAGAAATAAACTTTAAATATAAAGACATAGATGGAGTGAAAGTAAAAGAATGGGGAAAAAAGGATGTGTCATGAAAATAATAAGCATAAGAAAGCTGGTGTAGCTATATTATTATCAGAAATGTATATGTTAAGAGAGGATCATTATCAGAGAAAAAGAAATATGTGTATTAGGTTCTTCGTTAGAGTTTACAGTCGTGCTTCCACTGATGCATAAATCAGATAATTCTTAAAAGAGAAGCAAGAGAAGGTACTTGAGTATTTTCCTGGTCATGATAACAAAAAGGGTTAATTCACAAGGTAACATAAAAACTGCAAACTTCTTAAACTCAACATCCAAAGAACAAATGATCCAATCAAGAAATAGGCAGAAGACATGAACAGACATTTTTCCAAAGAAGACGTCCAAATGGCCAACAGACACATGAAAAAGTGCTCAGCATCGCTCGGCATCAGGGAAATCCAAATGAAAACCTCAATGAGATATAACCTCACACCACTCAGAATGGCTAAAATTAACAAGTCAGGAAATGACAGATGTTGGTGGGGATGCGGAGAAAGGGGAACCCTCCTACACTGTTGGTGGAAATGCAAGCTGGTGCAGCCACTCTGGAAAACAGTATGGAGGTTCCTCAAAAAGTTGAAAATAGAGCTACCATATGACCCAGCAATTGCACTACTGGATATTTACTCCAAAGATACAAATGTAGGGATCTGAAGGGGTATGCGCACCCCAATGTTTATAGCAGCAATGTCCACAATAGCTAAACTGTGGAAAGAGCCAAGAGGTCCATCGACAGATGAATGGATAAAGAAGATGTGAGATAGATATATATATATATATATATATATATATATATATACACACACACACACACACACAATGG
>NW_028043747.1:0-447 GCF_054177405.1 Leptonychotes weddellii
TTTGCTGAAACAAAGTATGTCTATATTCTTTTGTTTTTAACTTTTATACGTCACAGGGCATTTTGTTATATTTTTCAAATAAGGTGATACGAAATTTATGAAAATTAATTGTAGTAAATTATTAAAAATAAAAGTACTTCAAAGATAAATCCTACTATACACTACAGAGTTATATTTAAAGAGTAGCTTCATATTAGATGCAAAGGATGAGTTTATGAGCCTTAACATTCTCTTTAGGAACATCCTCATGCAAAGGATGAGTTTATGAGCCTTAACATTCTCTTTAGGAACATCTTTTTAGAATTTTAGATTATACAACTATAAAGCAGAATCTTGCTGAAAACATTATTCCTTTTTATTTTGTCATTATTTTACTGAATTTTAACTATTTCACATGTATATTGGTTTATACTATTTATTCTTTGGAATGCTAGGTAGGTGCCTGGA
>NW_028043748.1:0-446 GCF_054177405.1 Leptonychotes weddellii
AGATGGTTGTTTTGGCAGAAGCATTGTGTGTAGTGAAGGCCTATCCACACCCAGGTGGTCTATCCCAGTAAGAACAAATGGAAGTGTCCAATGTAATCACCCCACCAGCAGATAGCTGCCTGATCACCCCCAGAGACTGTCATGTCAGGAAATCAAGTTGGTCTCTGCTGCTAGCCGAATGGGTACTCAGCAGTACCTGCAGTCAGATAGGCCTTGGTGAGTGGAAGTCCATGTTTCTGACCCCTGCATAACTCTATTCCTGTCCCCATGGCCCTTTTGTTCATGAACCCATTGGGAAATGACAGGAGGGACTGGGGAAAGAGTCTGACTGGTATCCACAAAACAGATCACCCTGTCTACCTGATTTTTTAAATCTGAATCTGGTGATTCAGATGTGTCCTGAGCATTCACATAAGACATAAATATCCTCACTTTTTTAGCTCACT
>NW_028043749.1:0-446 GCF_054177405.1 Leptonychotes weddellii
CACTGTCATGGGATGCCCTATATACATGTGCTTCGCTCCCCCTGAAATCCTCCAAATGTTCTATTATTATTCTCAGTACAGAGATGAGGAGACTGAGGAAAAGAGAGCAAGTCAGTGGCCGGAGTCACGTGGCCGGCAGGTGGCAGAGCCTGGATTTGGTGTTATGCTCCCGTGGCCCCCGGTCGGGGCTCTCCAGGGCCGTGTCTGCAGCACTTCCCTGCCGAGCCCTGAGGGCCGGGATGTGCCATCTGGAGAGCAGGGTCGGTGTGGGTGGCAGCCCCAGGTCTGGTACACACTTGGCACTTGAGAAGCCTCTGTTGAATCACTAATTCACTCATGCCTCCAAGGTGCATCTGCCCGGTGGTGTGAATTCCACATTTATACACTTGTATCAGCGTAGCAGAAAAGACGAGCCTGATTAAAGAGGAGAGCAGAGGGCGCCTGGG
>NW_028043750.1:0-446 GCF_054177405.1 Leptonychotes weddellii
TAGCAGTAAATTTGTTGAAAAGGGACTATTGATATCCTAAATTTTTTATTACTGATTTTATAGACAGATAGATGGAAAATTAGATATATGATAGATGATACATAGATAGATAGATAGAGATTTAGAAATAGTTGCAAATTCCTACTGGGTATTTACCCCAAAGATAAAAATGTAGGGATCTGAAGGGGTATGTGTACCCCGATGTTTATAGAAGCAATGTCCACAAAAGGCAAACTGTGGAAAGAGCCAAGATGTCCACTGACAGATGAATGGATAAAGAAGATGTGGTATATATATACAATGGAATATTATGCAGCCATCAAAAGGAATGAGATCTTGCCATTTGCAACGACGTGGATGGAACTGGAGGGTGTTATGCTGAGCGAAATAAATCAATCAGAGAAAGACATGTATCATATGACCTCACTGATATGAGGAATTCTTAA
>NW_028043751.1:0-446 GCF_054177405.1 Leptonychotes weddellii
AAACAAGGGAAAAGAGTTAAATATATTATATGATAAAATTCTGATTTATTTGAAAATATTCATTGTTGATTCTGTGAGCCAGTTATGTAATCAGTAAACAATAACAATTTGGTCTCGAATTCATGTCTTGCATTTCCTGGCATTGGATAGAGCAATCCTCAATCCTGCTCTAACCACAGTGTTACAGCACCTCACTTCTTTTTTTTTTTTTTTTTTTTGTTTGTTTGTTTGTTTATTTATTTATTTATTTTATTCTTATGTTAATCCCCATACATTACATCATTAGTTCTAGATGAAGTGTTCCATGATTCATTGTTTGTGCACAACACCCAGTGCTCCATGCAGAACGTGCCCTCCTCAATACCCACCACCAGGCCAACCCATCCTCCCACCCCCCTCCCCTCTAGAACCCTCAGTTTGTTTTTCAGAGTCCATCTTCTCTCATG
>NW_028043752.1:0-446 GCF_054177405.1 Leptonychotes weddellii
GAGGTCTAGCCCTCCAGTGGTGGTGGCGGTGCTGAGTCACACTCCATCATCTGACCCCTTTGGCGACCGGCAGGAAGTGCTTGCAAGACAACGGGCTGGAATCAAGGTCAGATGCAGGATGGGCAGAGTACTAGTGGTTTGTTTTTGTTTTTGTTTTTGTTTTGTTTTGTTTTTAAAGGTTTTATTTATTTGACAGAGAGCGAGACATCGAGAGAGGGAACACAAGCAGGGGGAGCGGGAGAGGAGAAGCAGGCTTCCCGCAGAGCAGGGAGCCCGATGCGGGGCTCGATCCCAGGACCCCGGGATCATGACCTGAGCCGAAGGCAGACGCTCAACCGTCCGAGTCACGCAGGCGTCCCGCTCAGTGATTTTTTATTTTTTATTTTTTTATTTTTTTAAAGATTTTATTTGACAGAGAGCGAGACATCGAGAGAGGGAACACAAGC
>NW_028043753.1:0-446 GCF_054177405.1 Leptonychotes weddellii
AGAGAGACAGAAATTAAGAACAAATTCTTATATTTGAGGAGTTTAATTACAGCTTCCATATGAGAGATGATAAAGGATATATATAAAAAATACTAAAGTGAAGATGAAAATAAAGAGGCAAAAGTAAAAGATGACAAAAAACACAAAATATAATGATTTTAATAAATAATATAGAGCAGAGATTTTCTTTCTTTTTTTTAAGAATCTTTTTTTTTTTTTTTAATTTGACAGAGAGACACAGCGAGAGAGGGAACACAAGCAGGGGGAGCGGGAGAGGGAGAAGCAGGCTCCCCGCGGAGCAGGGAGCCTGATGTGGGGCTCGATTCCAGAACCCAGGATCATGACCTGAGCCGAAGGCAGACACTTAACAGCTGAGCCACCCAGGCGCCCCCCTTTTTTTTTTTTTTAAGATTTTATTTATTTGACAGAGAGAGACACAGAGAGAG
>NW_028043754.1:0-446 GCF_054177405.1 Leptonychotes weddellii
GGGGGAAAAAAAAAAAAACTAAAACAGCCAAAACGATTTTGAAAAAGAGTAACAGTGTTGGAGGACTCACTCCATCTGATTTCAAGACTTAGATGTGAAGCCACCATAATTAACACAGTGTGATACTGGTGAAAAGATCAGTGGACAAATTAGAGAGTCCCGAAACAGACCTGCACAAATACAGTCAGTTTTTGAGGTGCAAGATCAAGTCAGTGGATAATAGGTAAACTTTCCAAAAAAACAACAAAAAAAAATGGTACCGTACAATGAGACATCCACATATGTAAAAAATGAACCTCAACACATAGCTCACATGTTGTACAAAAGTTAACTCAAAATTAGTCATAGACCTAAATATAAAACTTAAAACTACAAACTTCTAGAAGAAAACTTAGGAGAAAACCTTTGTAATCTTGGGTTTGGCAAAAAAGTTACTAGATACAACA
>NW_028043755.1:0-446 GCF_054177405.1 Leptonychotes weddellii
TCTCCCTCTCTCACTCTCCCTGCTTGTGTTCCCGCTCTTGCTATCTCTCTCTCTCTCAATAAATAAATAAAATCTTTAAATATATATATATATATATATGCGTGAGAAAAACATTTAGAATATCTGTTACTAATCTAACTAGAAACCAGATAAAGAGATGATAAAACGGGGCGCCTGGGTGGCTCAGTCGTTAGGCGTTTGCCTTCGGCTCAGGTCGTGATCCCAGGGTCCTGGGATCGAGTCCCAGATCGGGCTCCCTGCTCGGCGGAAGCCTGCTTCTCCCTCTCCCATTCCCCCTGCTTGTGTTCCTGCTCTCGCTCTCTCTCTCTCTGTCAAATAAATGAATAAAATCTTTAAAAAAGAGATGATAAAACATTTGAAATAGTTAAGGATTAACTATCAATTGTATACACATATTTCACATTTCTCTTTTTAAAAAACCAAAA
>NW_028043756.1:0-446 GCF_054177405.1 Leptonychotes weddellii
CAGAAGCTCTGTGCATAGCTGGTTCTCCCCCCCATATTTCTGCAGACTCTTCCTTTGGTTTTCCTTCCTTCTGACTCCTAGGGATGGACATGTCCCCAGATACTGTCCTCAACTTTCTCTTCTACATAGGGTTATTAGACCAGAAGTTGGGTGTCAGATTTAGCAAATAAAAACACTGGTGCCAGTTAAATTTGAATTTAGGTAAACAATGACAATTTTTTTAGTGTATTTTTACCGGGCAATCCTACTCAGAAGTAATATACACTCTCAACAAGAGTTTCTCTTCTGTTTTTCTGTTTTCTTTCCTCCCCTCCCTCTTCCTCCTTCTTTCCCTTTCCTCCTCCTCTTCCTTCTCCTTCTCCCCCTCTTCCTCCTCCTCCTTTTCCTTCTTCTTTAGAATTTTGATTTACACAGTGAATTTGAAAATCTATCAGTGAACACAAAAA
>NW_028043757.1:0-9463 GCF_054177405.1 Leptonychotes weddellii
TTAAATTATGAAGACATGATAATGTCCTTTAATACCGTCATGAGATTGAAATATGGTGTTGGAGATAAAGCACCTGGCACAGGACACAATACAATGATGGATCTCTTCCCTTTATTTTCTTCTGCTAGTTACAATGTTCCTCCAAGAGTTTTCATATGTATTTAATCCTCACAAGAATCCTTGAGTCAAAGAGGACAGATACTATTTTCCCATTTTACTAAGACTCAGGAACTCTACATGATTTATTTAGAGGCCTCTAGTTAATAATTACACGAAATGGCAACTAAACCCAGAGTTTCCTGGTCTATGCTATGTTCCATTTATTCATTCAACAAATATTCACATAGTAGGCTCTGTGAATATTCCACTGAGTAAGACAGACTAAGTTTCTGTCTCTGTAGAAATTCCCCTTGACGTAACAGATTCTACAAAAAAAGGGCATAAGAAATAGCCATAGAAGGCAGAGATGCCTTGCCACAGACACTACAGACAAGCCAGCTATAAGAAAAGCATCACAGCTCTTGTGTTAGTCCCCTGGCTGCTAAAGAGGAATCCTAAAAGTCTGTCTGGAGGTAGTACCACTTGTCCAAAGTTAATGATGTGTCAAAGGGCCAATTACATGTCATAAGAACACAACAAACCCTCTTTCCCTTTCACCACCCTTGGAACAGGCTATGATGTTACTTTAGAAATGTTTCAATGTGTCTATAGAGCTATTTTAGCATTCTCTTAGTTATACCAATCAACACTTCAAAACAAGAGAAACTTGGACATATGTTCTTCCTGATCATGCCTCACATTGAACTAAAACAGTCTTAACACATTAAAAACACGAAGGAAGTTCTTGCTACTTCCCCCTCACACCTCCCTGCCTCATGACCCAGTTTAGGGACTGATTTTACTTGGCTTATGCAATGCCCTGCCTAGTTCCCTGCCCTCACATCTCTTCCCTCCTTAAAACTTGGGCTCCTTGACTCAATCTTATTCTTGCAAGATTTAAGGATCCTTCCTATAGCAGTCCAGGAATATCAGCATCAAATCAGCCTCATCTGGCGCTATGTCTCAAGTCCATGCAACGCCAAGTGATTAGTCAACTAAAAATGAACTGTGGCCCCTATAGCACTTTCCCTGCAACATCATAAGCTTTCTACATGCATCTGTCTCCACCTGGGGCCTCGGCTTCTCCCTTCATTCCTGGCCTTGGAACTAGAATGTCCCTCTGCTCCACACCCATGGCCTGTCACATTCTGGACATAAGTTGCCTTTCTAGTCTTATTCCCTTCTCCATCCTTCATAAAAGCCTTGGCATTCACCAATCTGATGAGCCAATGTTGGCCAACACCCTCTGCCCCCACCTCACTGCAATACATACATATTTCTTCATGTCTACATTCATACTTCTCTCTACCTGGGATAATTGCATCTAATCTTTGTCTTCAGAATTCCTAATCCATTCATTTTTCAAGGCTAATCTAAAATATGCCCTTCCCTTTGTCTTGGGAAAGACACTGGACAAACAAAGCAGGAAAACTGTTCAGTGTGGTTGAAAGAATATAAGCTTTTAGTTGTATAATCATGCTTGTCCCCAGATTTGTGGTCTTTGGGGACTTGATGAACATTTCTAAGCCTCAGTTATTTCATCTGTAAAATGAACATAATAACACCAATCCCACATAGATAACAATACCAAATCTGGCAGAAGGCAGGCGCTTAATAAATGACAGCTATAATAATTATAAGAGGATGTGTACACAAACAACTGTCAAAGAACTTACAATGTGATTCCATTTTCCAGAAGGAGGAAAACTGGCATCTACTTGTCAGGCTATGGAAGTCTCCTGGTAGAGCAAAACATTTGAATTCAGCTTTGGAAAATGGTTAGAATATCAACATACAAAGACAATAAGAAAAGCATTCAAGGAAGAAATAATGGCATAAGTAAAAGCATGCAAATAGGAAAACATGGGGCATAACTGGATGGTCAAATCACATAGAATGAAGCAGGAGGAGAGGAAGAACAGTCAAGCTATATTGCTAAGAATGATTTTTCTGGAGATTCAAACTATGTCATCTACATGGACAAACGACTGAAGTGCATCTTTACACAAATTCTAACACCACCAGAAAACTTGGAAAACACACCAATACTTCTCTGGCATGGATCCATGAGAAGGTTTCAGTGAGAACAATTTGGTTTTTGCTAGCATTCATGAAAGGTGTGAATAAGATTCAGAACTTTTAGTACAAAGGAAATACTCAAAGCACCTTTTTTTTTTTTTTTTTGTTAAGACACAGCAGCCTTTTTGGGCTTTATTAGAAAATTCTCGTGCCAGCTGTCTCTTTTCTCTGACTCACATTCACACAATATGCCTCTCTCTTGTTTCTCGTCAGCACTGCACTCAGATACTAATGAGTTTTCGGGAATAGAAAACCCAGTGGAATATTAAAATTGGAAAGAGGAGCTCGTTGAGTTAATTTCGCCGAAGTGCATCACAACATACTGCAATGTTGTAAGAATGAATATTCAAATAGAAATTCAGTCATGGGAAAATTAATTAAGGAAAATGTTATTGCTAATATTGCTTTTTATACATATACATATGCAGAGACACATAACCATTTATTGGCTCCAGTGTTAACAATAATAAAAGTTAAACATTTATGAAAGTCAAATGTTCAAGACCTCTTGCTGAGTTGGTGTTAAAAATTTTTAAATTAACAAAAATTAACTATAATTCCAGAAAGCTCTTTCTAAAAGACAAATTCCATCATGACACTCCTTTGCTTAAAAGTCTTTAATAAATCTAAAACATCCTTCAGAACAAAGTAAAAATCTTCAGGGCCGCAGTGTAGCTTCACTGTGTGGCTTACACCTGCCTCATCTCATTTAATCTATTTATATTCTTTCAAATATGTTGTGTTCTTACAAATCTCCCCATCCTTGCACATACTGTTCATTTTGTGTGTAACATTCTTTGACCATTTTCAGAAGCAGTTCAGTATCACTTCCTTCTCTCTCTGCTAGAGAAAGAGGCCCTCCTCAGTGTCCCCATATCACACTAGATTTAGTGCTATTTAACAGAAACACTATGCACCTACAAAATGCTAGAGACCATGCCAGGCAACTGCATATTTTATTGTCATAGTCTGTTTACTTGGCTGTTTACCCACTAGACAGTACATTTACTGATTGATTAAACAAATACTCAGCACTGGGATTTAGTGGTGAACAAAAATACAATCCCAGCCCTCAGACAAGTTATGGCCTAATTACATAGATAATTTTTAAAGGCCTTTGAGTAATAACCTCTTTACTTCCTAACACCTGAATATTTTTTGAAAGGACAAATTAAAGAAAAAGTGAAAGAGTAAGTGGATGGATATGGTATTCCATAATATGGAATTTGAGCAGAGCAGTACATCAATCCTGGGGAACATAAAATTTTTAAAAATCTGATGTATCAGTAAGAAAACTGAATTTGGAACCAAAATACTGATATTTGAATCACAGTCCCTGGACTTACTAAATGTGTGACTTTGAGCAAGCCTCTTAGCCTCTGTGAGTTTTAACTCTCTAATTCATAAAATACTAACACCTGTTGACTTAGAAAGTTCAAAGTTTTCATGACTCTCCATACCCAGGGAAAAGAATCACAAAAAACACAGTGGGAATACCATTCCCAGATACATAACTTTTAGGGCCAACTCTAATCAATTGGTAGTTGCTTTCTGAAGCATTATGTTGAGAAGGATTCTGAGAATGAACCCAGATCCAGTAGGAAGAAGTACTATGATCACTTAGCAATGTCTGCCCATGATGGCACGGGAGAGTGACTACGTATGTAGCCAAGTATTTGTTAGGGCATAGGCAGTGGGTATCCATAGAAAGCGATTAATTAGATGAGTGGTGTAAATCTGGACACAGTATGGGATGGGATGGAAAGGAAAGGAATGGAGCGGAATGGAATGGAATGGAATGGAATGGAAATGGAAAGGAACAGAATAGAGGGTAGAACCCCAGACTGGCTAAAGGAGCCATCAGAGAGAATCTACCTTCACACAGCTCTCTTAAGCTACTTAAAGTAATCTGCCTTCTCTTATAGTTGTCTAGGCATGTTATCTTTTTCTTGTAGACTATGAATGCCTTGTTCCAGGCACATAGGATAGAACTGATAATGGTTATTGGATGAACAAGCAAATGAATAAATGAATGAAACAGTGAATAAATATATAGCTCTTCTGCTTTCTCTGTATGATCTTGGACAGGTCCTCAACATAACATATCAAGCCATAGTCAGATTCAACAGTTTACAGAGCACAGTCACCTCCATTAGTTCATTTGGTCTTCACCACAGTCCAGAGAGGTGGACAATGGTATGACTACTTTAAAAATGAGGAAGCTGAGGCTCCAAGATTAACTGACCTTTTGTTGTTGTTTGTTGTTTTTTTAAAATTTATATTTCATTCTATTTTTTTATTGGACCTCTTTTATATTTATCCTATTTGGTCATCAGTTTCCTTATAAGTGAAAAACGCGGAACGTAAATCTTGCTTTGCTTACCTCACTGGTTTGTAGTAAGGTTCAAACCATTGTAAACTAAAGTGCACTGTTTGTATACAAGGCAGGATCTTGATAATACTTTGCTTGTTAGGAACTTTGCATTTTTTAGCTTATTTTATTCTCACAAAAGCCTTAAAAGGTGGGTTTTGATATCCAAATTTTATTGATGAGGAATCTAAGTCTCAAGCCCAAGGTCACTAAACTATCAAGGGGTAAAACTACAGTGTGTCTCTAAAACCCATACTGTTTCCTCTAAAACATATAACCTTTTCTTCAACAGGACACTTGTCTTACAATAATGCATTCTTTGCTTTTATTTTCCTCCAAAGACTAAAGATATTAGCTGTGGCATATGACATGTGAAAACACAATTTGCTTCAAGAGGGACAGGTTGCTAGCATGCATGGGATTCTTCACAGAACTACACAAACCTGGAGGGGAGGAGTGGCCAGAGGCAAATGGGCATGTATACCAGGGATCAGGAAGGTAGGTTCCCCTGGACCAATTATGGCTGGGACTGGGCCTGCCCGTGGGTCTGAAGCTGCACAGACTTTCTAAAATAAGCAGGGGATACAAGAGGCCTATGAAACAGCACCTATTGAAATGCAGGTTTTACAATATAATCCATAGCTCCCTTGTCTCCTCGGGGCCTGCAACTCTGGGCTTTGTTCCTGGGCCCACAGATGAGACCTTTATTCTATTGTCTAAATAGGAAAATTATGGTTCCCTGAGGAACTAGTCTTGGGTCTGAGCTTGACTTTTTATCAATCATGTTAATTTAGAAATAAGCTACTGCTTTGACTTTGTATTCATCAGAGTCAAGGGTAGATTGTCTTCCTTTGGTCCCCTTTGTCCTTAATTAACAGTCATTGAATACCCATATTAATTAGTGGGGCTGAGAGACATTTTGCCTCACCCTTCACCATAGTGGATAATTAAAAGTCTCATTAATAAAATAGCCGCATTCATAATTTCTATAAACCTATTATGAAACAATAAACATGATTATAGGGTAGCTACCATTCCTCTCCCAGCCTCCCCTCACTGTTCCTATCTTTTTCCACAATCTTAGAATTGTATAGGGAAGGACAAACTAGCAAACGTTGCAAGTGGTAACCTTGGATCTGATCACTTAGGGCATGTAATTAACAGGATAAACAGAGGAGTTCTTGAGAAGAGAGGAAGAGATTCACCTAAACTAGAAATGTGATATGGTTTTATAAGCCTGAACTCCAGACTCTTTTGGCTTTTAATTTCAAGTAAAAGTAAAAGCTTCATTCTTAATTGGACTGGAAATATCCATCCTGAGTTTTAAATTGGATGCTCTGACATTTTTGGTTCAACTCAATGTAGCAAATATTGGTAAGTATACACCATGTGTTGAGCACAATGAATGAAAGAGAGAAACTGATCACAAACAGAGCCTGCCCTCAAAGAGTTTGCTATCTAATGGAATGGAAAGTCCCTTAAACAACGGAGATACAAAGAAGATAATGTAAATTAAGAGAAGGAAGAAATCTCTATTTATAAAACATTCTCTCAATCAATGTCTCACTCCCTAATAGACTAGGCTGGGGTTTTCTTTTAGATACTCCCACCACACCCCTGTACTTCTCCAATCATATATTTACCACAAGATGCTTGTTTAATCCATAATGAAGGAAAGCTACATTATACAGCAACTAAATTTTTCTTAGTTTAGTATTCTCAATGCTGGCATACCATGGGCATTTAAATATCTATTGAATGAATGAATGAAAGGGCATTTGAGCATTAGCCAACCATTTTAATAAATATAACTATACACAAAAATAAAGCTCTAGAAGATACAGTTCACAAACATTCTCTTATTTGATATTCACAACAGCCCTTGTCCTAGTTATTAAAAAAAGAGAGAGACAGAGAGATGCAAAAATGATCATTTGGTGAGGTGATGGCACCACCTAGAGTGGCTGACTCTAAACCTACTGCTCTTGCCACCAGAACATGCCTCTGTCCTGTTCCCTACCTAAAGTTCATCCTCTGGTCAAGAGTTTACCTGCGCTCTAGCCACAAAAGGTCCTTCTTCTCAGAATTCCTACATGAAGTTCAATACTCATAAAGTTGGTATTTCTCAGGCGGATATGTACTTCTTTTTTGTCCCTGTTGGATTTGAATCCTCAAACTCTCTCCCACTGCTGCTTGAAGACAGCTTTCTGATTCTATCCTGCACTCCCCGGCATCCTTTTGCTCCGACTAGACCCCTAATAGCCTTCACAATTGCTCAGTATAAAATTTCTTGAGCATTCTGAGTCAGTTACTCCTCCAGGCTTCAAGTCTTAGATTCCCTTGTCTCCCCCACAGGATGTAACATACAGTAGGTATTCAATACTTATGGATTACCTTTCATTTGCAATGTCCTACCTACAAAATCCCTCCTTGCAGAAATTCTAACCTCTCAGGAGTCCACACTGCAGTCTCCCTTTCTTTACCTTTCATTTGCATTTTACCCCCCAGCATAAAGGCTTCTATCACAGAAATTGTTCTCATTGACTTCCCCTGATAGCCTATTTCAAGGCTTCTTCAATGTCCTTGTTTTATTTTATTTCTCTGCATCATTCCATATGGTGGAGTAGTCTCTGTTTTAAAATACTCTCTTCAGGGGTGCCTGGGTGGCTCAGCTGTTAAGCGTCTGCCTTCGGCTCAGGTCATGATCCCAGGGTCCTGGGATCGAGCCCTACATCGGGCTCCCTGCTCTGGGAAGCCTGCTTCTCCCTTTCCCACTCCCCCTGCTTATGTTCCCTCTCTCATTGTGTCTCTCTCTGTCAAAAAAATAAATAAAATCTTTAAAAAAAAATACTCTCTTCAAAAATTAATTGGCAAGGGTTGCTTGGAGACTGAGCTGGGGATGGCGGGGAGGAGTGGTGTGGAGAGAGGGATAAGTTCCCTGTCTCAGTTGTGATGATGGTTTCATGGGTGTATACTATGTCCAAACTTATCAACTGCTCACTTTAAATATGTGCAGTTTATTATATATCAATTATACCTCCATAAAAGTGTCTTCAAAGTTTTTTTTTGTTTTTTGTTTCTTTGTTTTTCAAAAACTCAATTGGAAAAGTAGTCTCTCCTGATTTTCTTTCTAGTTATCTGACCATTTCTTTTAAGTTTCCTATCCGATCCCAGAGGATGAACCTTGTTCTAGGCCATCAGCTTTGGCTGCTTGCCTTCTCCCATCATAAGAGATTGGGCCTGTCCCCCTGTTTCTGAGGTGGAAGCCAAACAACTAGTCAAAGATGAATTCCAACTTGCACAAATGTGCTTGTTACAGGTTTGTAAAATTAAATTTGCTTAAATGCGTATGAAAGAAAGCTAGGGTATCACCCTCAACATCATTAACATCATATTTGTCTTTGACCTCTGCATCCTTCTTCACTTTAGCACAGTCATTGTCATCATTACTACATTTATTAAGTGCTTAATATATGCCAGGAACTTTGTTAAGCATCTAGTGTCTCATTTAATCCTCACAGCTACTAAAGGTACTATTGTTTTGCCCATTTTACAGATGAGGAAATGGATTCACAGAGAAGTTATACAACTTACAAGAGCTAACAATGACTGAATCTAGAGATGAACCATAGTTGTTTAACTTCAAAGCTCAGACTTTCAGTCACAACACTGTATTATCAGACTACTTTTGTCTCTCTGCCTTTCTTCTCCATAGAAAGTATCTGAAGATCACAAACTAAGAGAACCTATGAAAATAGAAGAGAGTGGGAAGCATCTCTCCAGCTGCCAAAAAGCCTCAGGATCACTGAAAGGGGCATCAAAAGGCATTTTATTTGGCTTTCCCCTTAATACAGAATACCCCTGTATAGATTCTGTGCCCATATTTTTAGTGACAGGAAGCTCATACCACCTGTCGAGACAGCCTTCTTCATCAGTGCATAGTTCCCATTTTTGTCCCATAAGAGATCAAAATCTACTTCCTATATTTCTACCCACTAGTCTAGTTGTGTTCACACCTGGTCTCCTGGCACCTTGACAGGGTTTCAGAATTTTTGAGTTTACCCTGAAACTTATCTCTAGACTAGTCCAGTCGTCCTTGGTTAACATTTAACCATTTAACCATGACTGTGCTCTCTTTCCTTCAGAAACTATATTACATTGCCTCATGCAGTGTTCCAGTCAGGTAATTAGTCTTTGCCTTCATCCTAGTCCCCTCCCTGTTCTTTGTCATGAACATTTATCACTCTGCCTGCTGCCCTGCCCCTTCTCAGAGTCGCATCCTTGTCTGTCCCATAGCCATGCTATGAGGGCAGATGTGGCAAAGGTGGACAGTCAACATCCGGATGAGAGATAATAAGAGACCTGGTCTAATGGCAGTATGATTAAGTAGGATGAGATAGATTAAGAAATACTTAGAAGACAAATTTGGCAGACTTGATAATTCAGATGTGAATCTAAAAGAGAAGCTAAAGGCACATTTTGTTTGTTTGCTTGTGTGGAGAGTGGTGAAAAAAATCAGGCAGAGAACACTGAAAGAGGAAGAACAGATTTGATATAAAGTTATCTTTTTGCCTTATTATCATGAATTTTTGTTATAAATATATTTTAAAATTCATAAAATCATTGTTTTTTTGTAAAGTCAAAATTAATTCTTTTTTTTCTTCCAAATTTTTATTTAAATTCTAGTTAGTATATAGTGTAATATTGGTCTCAGGAGTAGAATTTAATGATTTCATAACTTACATATAACATCCAGTGCTCATCATAACAAGTTATTGAGTTGTGTTTTGGATATGTTGAAGGTAAGATGCAATGTATTGTAGTATTGACATCTGACAGAAATTTGGATACATGGGCCTGGAGCTCAAGAGATCTAGTTAGAAGAAAATAGACATGGGGGCGGAGCAAGATGGC
>NW_028043758.1:0-446 GCF_054177405.1 Leptonychotes weddellii
ATTAAATACTTTATAAAAAGAAATAAGGTGAAGACTGACTGAAATGGGGAAAAAAACCTCTATAACATTGAATAAGTGCTGACCATGAAAAAATTATATGAAATTTTGTCTATGAATTTTAATCCACACATTTTGACATTTTTTGATAAAAGATCTGGAAAACTTTCCAGTTACACTTAAAAGAGTCAGCATCACTAACAAATATTCTTTTTTTATTTTTTTATTATTTTTATTTATTTATTAAAAATTTTTTTAATGTGAACTCTACACCCAACATGGGGTTTGAACTTACAACCCCAAGATCAAGAGTCTCATGCTCTATCGACTGAGCCAACCAGGCACCCCCAGATATTCTTTTTTTTTTAAATGGTGTGCATTTATCAATTTTTCATTATAAAAATATATATTCATTAAAAAATGTGGAAACCAGGAAAATAGAGAATTTA
>NW_028043759.1:0-446 GCF_054177405.1 Leptonychotes weddellii
CCAAGGCCGCCCCGCCCCTTGCCCCGCCCCCTGCTCCAGCCAGGCTTATGGTGGGCGTTTCCTGTCCCCAAACCGGAAGCAGCCATTTCTCCAGAAGGTCCCGGTGTCTCCAAGTGAGAAATGGTCTTTAGAGACCACAGTTTGGGTGGCAGGTGCTCGTTGCCACCAGTTTGTCATTGTTTCCAAGCTTTGTCAGTGGACAGATTTAGGAAATACACGTATTTTTAAGAGGAGAAAAGGCCCGGGGCCTTGCTTTTCACTCAGATTTGTTGCTGAAGGGTTTTTGCTTCACCTCGTTGACTGTGTCCGGGCTTCGCGGGCGCCTGCTCGCCCTACGCCGGAGGTCGCGGCAGCGAACGCGGGGACGGCTCCTCGCGGCCGCTCCCGCTCCCGGGGGCTGCCTCCAGCCGCGGGGCCGCCCAGCGCGGGTGTTTCCGGGTGGTTCC
>NW_028043760.1:0-446 GCF_054177405.1 Leptonychotes weddellii
AGTGTAGAGGCTCTGAGGTGGAAATATGCTTGAGGTGCAGGGAACTAGCCAAGTTGGTCAGCTTCCAGAAGGGAGCTAGCACAGAGACTAGCTAGCAGACTAGAGGAGTAGGTGAGTTTACGGAGGAAAAGAGTCTGGCTTTGCTCTATATTTGGTGGAAAACCAAAATGACTTGCCAACCTTCCTAACCTAGCCTACTGTTTAACCTGATCCTGATAAGAATTTACATATATACATTTTTAAACAACTTTTTTTTTTTTTTTTTAAAGATTTTATTTATTTATTTGAGACAGAGAGAATGAGAGAGAGAGAGCACATGAGAGGGGGGAGGGTCAGAGGGAGAAGCAGGCTCCCTGCAGAGCAGAGAGCCCGATGCGGGACTCGATCCAGGGACTCCAGGATCATGACCTGAGCCGAAGGCAGTCGCTTAACCAACTGAGCCACCC
>NW_028043761.1:0-446 GCF_054177405.1 Leptonychotes weddellii
CCAGGGTCTGAAACCTGATCTGTCACAGTGTCACCAAAGCAGTCCCACCCTGAGCAAACAAGCCAGGAATTGGGGGCTATGGTAGTCAGAATAATGGTCCCCCCAAGGTGTGCGGATCCTAATCCCTGGAACCCATGAATATGTTACCTTCTGCAAAGGGCCATCGCACATGTGATCAGGCAGAGGATCTTTAATGAACAGGGTGGGTCCCGTGTAACCACAGTCATCATAGGGAAACAGGGAACCAGGAGGGTCGAGAAGGAGATAGGACGACAGAAGCAGAGGGGCAGCGATGTGATGCTGGCTTTGAAGATGGAAGGAGCCTACGAGCCAAGGAATGCAGACAATTTGTGGATGCTGGATAAGGCAAGGAAAGACCTCTCCTTGCGAGCTTCCAGAAAGAATGCAGTCCTGCCCACATTTTGATTTTAGCCCGGTGAAATCCA
>NW_028043762.1:0-446 GCF_054177405.1 Leptonychotes weddellii
ACAGATTGCTTAACTTTGAGCCTGTTCGAAAGTGGCCTGTTGGCTTGCATGTTTGATTTGGGGGACACCCTTGGCCCTGCCCTTGGATCTCGATAGGATCATTTCCTGCACACGGCTGTAGAGCACGCTGGCCTTTTGCATGTCCTGCATCATATATTTCCACCAGGCGAGGTGGGTTTGGGGGCCTTTATGTTTTTTGTTTCGTTTTACAGAGAGGTTCATTTTCTGATGAGGTCTTAGCGTTCTGAGCCTGCCGTTAGAATTCAGATCAGTCCACATGTCACAGAGGTTTGTCTTTTTGCCGCGTCTCCACTGGCAGTAAATCTCCCTGAGTGTTTCAGAATGTGCCTGCATAGATTTTGCTTCTCTAGGGTAAGCAGTCACATATCAGTGGTTAACAGTTGGAAAGTGTAATGAGGATGTGCTTGGTGGTAGAGCGGTAAGCG
>NW_028043763.1:0-446 GCF_054177405.1 Leptonychotes weddellii
GATGGACTCTGAAAAACAAACTGAGGGTTCTAGAGGGGAGGGGGGTGGGAGGATGGGTTGGCCTGGTGGTGGGTATTGAGGAGGGCACGTTCTGCATGGAGCACTGGGTGTTGTGCACGAACAATGAATCATGGAACACTTCATCTAGAACTAATGATGTAATGTATGGGGATTAACATAAGAATTTAAAAAAATAAAAAAATAAAAAAATAATAATATTAGCTTATTAAAAAAAAAAAAAAACAATTTTTTTAAGTCCTCTCTGTGCCCCACGCGGGGCTCAAACTCACGACCCCGAGATCAAGAGCCGTAGGGTCCCCCGACAGAGCCGGCCGGACACCCTGGAAAAAACTGTCTAATTCCGGAAATGGACAAAGGACAAAGGGAAAGAGGCCAGGGACCTGGGTCAGCATCCCGCGAACATCCTCGGGGACCTTGTGCTTCTA
>NW_028043764.1:0-446 GCF_054177405.1 Leptonychotes weddellii
TAGCAGTAAATTTGTTGAAAAGGGACTATTGATATCCTAAATTTTTTATTACTGATTTTATAGACAGATAGATGGAAAATTAGATATATGATAGATGATACATAGATAGATAGATAGAGATTTAGAAATAGTTGCAAATTCCTACTGGGTATTTACCCCAAAGATAAAAATGTAGGGATCTGAAGGGGTATGTGTACCCTGATGTTTATAGAAGCAATGTCCACAAAAGGCAAACTGTGGAAAGAGCCAAGATGTCCATTGACAGATGAATGGATAAAGAAGATGTGGTATATATATACAATGGAATATTATGCAGCCATCAAAAGGAATGAGATCTTGCCATTTGCAACGACGTGGATGGAACTGGAGGGTGTTATGCTGAGCGAAATAAATCAATCAGAGAAAGACATGTATCATATGACCTCACTGATATGAGGAATTCTTAA
>NW_028043765.1:0-446 GCF_054177405.1 Leptonychotes weddellii
TTCATTAGTGCAGTAACTGGGTTTCCTGACTCACATTTGAACTGCTTTCACATGGCTCACAATCTTAATGAGAACTGCTCACAGAAGCCCATCAGCTTCTTGCCTCACACACAGTTAGATGCTTTGAAGAATACAGAATAAATTTTCAAATAATCCTGCTGGAGGATGAGACCGTGTGGACAGAGGGAGCCAGTCATCCCAGCCATCCCAGCCCAACCCCAGACACATCAGTCTACCCAGCCAAACCTGGCTGATGCCATGGATTTCTAAAATTTTCCACCCTTTTATTTGTGAGCATTGAAAATTTATTCTGTATTCTTCAAAGCATCTAACTGTGTGTGAGGCAAGAAGCTGATGGGCTTCTGTGAGCAGTTCTCATTAAGATTGTGAGCCATGTGAAAGCAGTTCAAATGTGAGTCAGGAAACCCAGTTACTGCACTAATGAA
>NW_028043766.1:0-446 GCF_054177405.1 Leptonychotes weddellii
AGATGGTTGTTTTGGCAGAAGCATTGTGTGTAGTGAAGGCCTATCCACACCCAGGTGGTCTATCCCAGTAAGAACAAATGGAAGTGTCCAATGTAATCACCCCACCAGCAGATAGCTGCCTGATCACCCCCAGAGACTGTCATGTCAGGAAATCAAGTTGGTCTCTGCTGCTAGCCGAATGGGTACTCAGCAGTACCTGTAGTCAGATAGGCCTTGGTGAGTGGAAGTCCATGTTTCTGACCCCTGCATAACTCCATTCCTGTCCCCATGGCCCTTTTGTTCATGAACCCATTGGGAAATGACAGGAGGGACTGGGGAAAGAGTCTGACTGGTATCCACAAAACAGATCACCCTGTCTACCTGATTTTTTAAATCTGAATCTGGTGATTCAGATGTGTCCTGAGCATTCACATAAGACATAAATATCCTCACTTTTTTAGCTCACT
>NW_028043767.1:0-446 GCF_054177405.1 Leptonychotes weddellii
ACCTAAAATGATGGCAGGCTTTGAAATAATGTTATGTACACTTCCAATATCATTTAAACTGTTTTGCAGTATATTTTTAAAAATTAAGTTTTCCTCATAGGGGAAGGGAAGGAAAAATAAAATAAGATGAAAATGGAGAGGGAGACAAACCGTAAGAGACTCTTAACTCTAGGAAACAAACTGAGGGTTGCTGGAGGGGAGGGGGGTCGGGGCGGTAACTGGGTGATGGGCATTAAGGAGGGCACGTGATGTGATGAGCACTGTTATATGCAACTGGTGAATCACTAAACTCTACCCCTGAAACTAATAATACACTATATGTTAACTAAATTGAATTTAAATTTAAAAAATTTTTAAATAAGTTTTCCAATTCATTTAAATAGCTTGTGTACCGGGCGCCTGGGTGGCTCAGTCGGTTAAGCGACTGCCTTCGGCTCAGGTCATGA
>NW_028043768.1:0-9463 GCF_054177405.1 Leptonychotes weddellii
AACTGAGGGTTGCTGGAGTGGTGGGGGGTGGGAGGGATGGGGTGGCTAGGTGATAGACATTGGGGAGGGTATGTGCTATGGTGAGTGCTGTGAATTGTGTAAGACTGTTGAATCACAGACCTGTACCTCTGAAACAAAGAACACAGATTTTTAAATCCTTCATAAAACATTATCAAATTGAACCTGTGAGATATAAAATGAATACTGCATCATGACCAAATTGGGTTATTCTAAAGATGCAGGGCTGATTTAACAACTGGAAATCAGTCAATGAATTCACCATATTAACAGAATAACAAAGACAAAAACATATAACCATTGCAAAAATGCAGCAAACATCATACTTCATTGTGAACTGATGAAATCTTTTCATTTGAGTTTAAAGACACAATAAGGATGCCTGAAATCATCACTTCTGTTCAACCAGTGGAGAAGGCAAGAAAAATAAATAAATGTATGTTAGGGAAAGGAAGAAATAAAAGTATTATTATTCGCAGATTATAACTGTATAAATAGAAAATGTAAAACAAATCTACGAACTTCTTAGAATTAATGCTAAGTTTTGTAAAGTTTCTGGATACAAGGTTAATTTAGAAAAAGGTTTGATTTATGTGTCCCCAGAAATAGAAAGTGAATCAGCCTGCCTTCCACCTTCACGTTGACCACCCTTGAACAAATTTTGTGATCTCTCTTGTCCCAATTTCTCCTTCTTTAAAATAGGGATAATATGGGGCACGTGGGTGGCGCAGTCGATTGAGCATCCGACTCTTGATTTCAGCTCAGGCCATGATCTCAGGTGGGATCAAGCCCCCTGTCGGGCTCTGCACTCAGTGTGGAGTCTACTTGAGACTCTCTCTCTCCCTGTCCCTCTGCCCCTACCCCCCACTCGTGCACATGTGCTCTCTCTCTCTCTCTCCCTCTAAAATAAATAAAATTGCTAAAAATAATAAAATAAACTAGGGATGATAATACTGAATTTTACTGATCATAAAGCACATGTTTTCCATATTTTAACATCTTTGAAATTATGTATCCTACAGTAGATGTTGTCTTAGATTTGATGAATAAGGTAGTTTTGAAGAGGTAATGAATAAATATGATAAATTTAAGGTATTTGCAACAGTGCCTGGCACTTAACAAATGTTTACTAAGTATTAGCTATACTTTATAATTTTCTTACATTATGTTTTCTAACAAGTTATTGTTTTCATAAAAGTTCTGATTTTTTATAAATTGATTTTATAGCTCTAACTTACAAAAGTTATTTTTTATTTCTGGTATCTTTTTTGTTGATTCTCTTGGATTTCACAAGAATATACAGGTGACCCTTGAACAAGATGGGTTTGAACTGCATGGGTCTTTTGTATACAGATTTTTTTAAAATACAGTACAGTACAGTGAATGTATTTACTCTTCTTTATGATTTTCTTAATAACATTTTCTTTGCTCTAGGTTGCTTTATTGTAATAATTGAGTATATAATAAATATAACATATAAAATGTGTGTTAACTGACTTTATGTTATCAGTAAGGCTTCCAGTCAGCAGTGGGCTATTAGTAGTTAAGTTTTTAGGGAGTCAAAAGTTATACACGTAATAAGTGAGTCAGAGAAAGACAAATAACATATGATTTCACTCATATGTGAAATTTAAGAAACAAAACAAATGAACATGGAGAGGAGTGGGGGAAGAGAGGCAAACCAAGAAATAGACTCTTAACTACAAAGAACAAACTGAGGGTTACCAAAGGGGAGGTGGGTAGAGAGGGATAGGTGAAATAGATGATGGAGATTAAGGAGGGCAGTTGGGGCACCTGGCTGGCTCAGTCAGTAGAGCATATGACCCATGATCTCAGGGTTATGAGTTCAAGCCCCACTTTGGGTATGGAGCCTACTCAAAAAAAATTAAGGAGGGCACTTGTTGTGATTAGCACTGGATGTTGTATGTAAGTGATGAATCACTAAGTTCTATGCCTGAAACTACTATTATACTGTATGTTAACCAACTGGAATTTAAATAAAAATTTGGAAAATGAAAAAAATGTTATATGCAGATTTTCAACTGCACAGGGGGTCAGCACCCCTAACCTCATTGTTCAAGGTTAACTGTATATGTATCCATTCAATTTGAATATTTTTATATCTCATTTATTCTTTTTAAGTTTTATTTTTTTCAGTACTTTAAGAACAATTGCAGTGATAACAATAATAATGACAATAATGAAAGCCAACACTAATGCAGAACTTAACTGGATATACCAGATACTCTTCTAAGCATTTTAAATATGGACACCCTTGCCTTTTTCTTTTTAATGGCAATAGTTAAATTACAGCACACCAATTCAGTGGAATACATCCATTGAAAATATTTATTATACAACATTGATAATTGCTTATTACATACCTTTCAATGAAAGGTATGTAATGGTATGTAATGGTATGATTATAGTTGTGTAAAATTTATGCATCTGAAAAAAAGGACAAGAAGAAACATGGAGAATGATTTGTTAGGATTTTTTGCTTCTAAATTTCTCTTATTTGTGCTAAAATTAGGCGATAACCTTTTATAATCCTTTAATGGTTTATAATCTAAGGCCATAATCTATACTTACATATTAAAGGTAGGGGGGACTTCCCAATTTGTTGCAAATATAGAATTTCTCTGAGAAAACAAGAATTTTTTTCAGTGTAATGCTTTTATTATATTTGGCCTTTTCAATATATTAAAAGTGGGATTAGGAATTGAAGTTCTTGGAAGCAATAAAATAGTTGCCGACAGAATAGAAAAAATGTCTCAGCAAGAACTGATGATTAATGCAATACCTCACCAAAACACATCAGACTGAAATATTATACATTAGCTAATATTTAATAATGCTAATATTATTAAATGATATTAATATTTAATATATTTTAATTAGAAAATGGCTACTGTAATCATAGAAAATGTTTAAACTGTTATGTTATTTAAGTGATAGTATTTTCACAATGAATGTTAGCAGTATGTTGGTTGCCACATTACATCAAAAATTCTATCCTTATTGAGCAAACACTAATATGATACTTTGCAGCTACATATTTGACCGTCTCTGTTGATCCTTTTATATACATGTGTGAGTTCATGGATTGTTGATCCAACTCAAACATATAAAAACTTTTTAGTGAGAAATATTTGATGTACATCACTGCCTGATTTTAAGGTGTACAAGCCATTATGATTTCACTCACATATATAGTGAAATGATCATCACAATAAGCTCAGCTAACATCCATCTTTTCATAGATACAATGAAAAGAAAGAAAAAAAGAAAAAAGAAAGGGAAAACTTTTTCTCTTCATGATGAGAACTCTTAGGATTTACTTTCTTAACGACGTTCCTCTATATCATACAGCAGCATTAGCCATAGTCATCCTATTGTACATTACATTTCTAGTATCTTTTTCTAATAGTTTAACCAAGGGGGAAGGATTCAAGTCCCTTTAAAAATAAGATTCTTCACTGTTTCAAAAATAATTTCCCTAGATTAGGTCCAAAGATAGTTCAAGTTCAGTTTGAAATAAGATAGAAACTGGTATCGCTTATATTGTGCACATTCTTTAACTGTAACATAATACATAAATAAAGAATTTTCTATCTTTTTTATAACTAATGTTCAGAACAAAATTATGTTAAATCTATTTTTTTATTTTGTTTATAATTTCAACCATGGTACACATGTAGGAAAATATTTTACAATATATTATACCATATACTATTTAATTGCCTCTGTTGATTCAATTTGATATCTATCACTTGGTCATTTATTTGACTAAATAAGTGAATATCTAATGAGATAATATAAATCCTTTGGGAATCTAGACTTTTTAAAATTTCCTTTTAAGGCCCCCTTGAATTGTATTTACTAAGAGAATGAGGGGTAGTAATTGAGTCTCCTGGGACCTTTCAGTGCACAGCTTTCACTTAACTGGAGACTTTCCTTCCATATTCAGGTTAAGTATTTATGTATATTTTGAATTCCTGGTTTACACTTTTGACTCAACCCGAGACTAAGCTAAGGTTCCATTCCACTGCATATAATGGGGCTTTCAGCTTGGAACAAATATTTTTTCTAAAGAGAGAGAGAACATTTTTAAATGGATTTAGGATTGGCAGTTACTTTTTCTCTTTGAACTTAGTGTATATCCCTCCAATCCTTTTTCTCTCTGGTCTGGCTTCCCTTTGTCATCAGTGGTAATCATAAACTTCTGAAAAAGAAAGGTATCTTATAATAAAACATTGACTTGATGTTTCAGACTTATCTTAATTGATTACTTCGAGTTTAATTATAAATTATAATTTTTTAAAAAATTATAAATTATTTCACCTGCCTTAAACACAGTTAACAGCTAACCATGAAAAGTAATGAATGCCTTATCCAGAGGAAAAAAACCTAAGTTAATCAGTTTAGTCCCATTGATTATAATTGAGTAGCCTTCTATATGCAAACCTTTCCACTTCTCCTCATTCGTTTTTTTCTTAATAAAATCATATTTTCCACATGAGAAACAAATGTTGCTAGAGATTGTTTTAGATATCACATTTCCTAAATATAAGAAATAGATCACATGGGCATTTATTGCTTTGGGATATTTTTACAGTTTTTCTACTACACTAGATTATAAGCTTGATCAGAGGGTAGGCCATTTCTCAGTGGCTGCTAACATCACAGTACATATAATATCACAGATATTCAATAAATATCACTAAATACCTCTGTGATATTTATTGAATTAAGTTGAAGTGAATTGGCCAACTCTTTAAATTGGTCAAAGGATGATTGATTTAAAAGCCATCTTTTACAGTAGTCTAGACCCTACCTATTCATTGTCACCATAGATAAAATAGTTATTAGCATATGAAGTATTATATAATAGGAAATAAGGTAGCAGTATAACTACAAAGACCTCATGCACTTTTGTGTTATGAACATGGAAGTTCATCATCTCTTTTTAGTTTGTGTGCATGTGTTAATACAAGTTAGCATGAGTGTTCACAGAAGAAAAGTGAACACACTTTTACTCATTGGTGAGTAAAGTCAAAGTTCTTCTACATTGCTTAATGGAGATTTTAAATTAAATAATATTGGATACTTAAGAACTTCATCTGTTAATAATTCATCTGAGAACAACGTGCAATTAATTAGAAATGTGTTTTAAAAACCAAGGCACGTATTCAGATTAGTTGTGTGGATTTTGCTTTGGCCATTTATTGCACTATCTGCTAAGATATCTTACTTATTATTATAGTCCATCAAATTTTGATGTGAACATAGACAAGATAGTTGATATTAAGGAATTACTTTTTTTAGGTGTGATAATTGTATTATGGTTGTATTTAAAAAGAAAAAATGAGTTCTCTATCAACTTACTGAAATAAATACAGATGAAATGCGATTCCCTTCAACATAATCACAGTGACGATAAAGAGAAGTGGCTGAAAGTACAGATGAAAAAGATTAGCCTTGAATTGATACATGTTAAAGCTGAATGGCAGGAATACTAGGCTGAATAGCATTCTCATTCGACTTTATCCAAAGGAAAGAAATCAGATAACCCATGAATTACTGAAACTCCGTTTAATGTTATTGAGAAAAACAGACCAGATGAGCATGAATTAATCATCTTTGACTTCCCTAAAAATTTATTGGTTAGTTTTACAGGAAAACATTTAACTTTTTCTCAAATTCGTATTATGAAAACCCATGTAATAAGAACATTATGTTTTGATATGAAAGCCCAGTTTAAAAAACCACTTGGAAACCAATTTGAAAAACTGGGGGAAATGTATTTTCTATTGTGATACACTAATCTACCTTTCACATATGCTTTGTGTGTGTCTTATCTATTTTAATCTAAACTTTATTATAAATCCAATCATCTGTTGGGATTAATCTAAAGTTGTTATTTAAAATAAACTTAATTTAACTACAGAGAACAAACGGGGTTGCTGGAGAGGAGGTGGGCAGGGGCGATGGGCTAAAAGGGTGATGGGCATTAAGGAGGTACTTGTGATGTGCACTGGGTGTTATAAGTGATGAATCACTAGATTCTACTCCTGATACTAATGCTACACTATATGTTAATGAATTTGAATTTAAATAATGTCTTGGAGGAAAAAATAAATAAAATAAACTTTGTTTTCATCTTTTAAAAACTCATGTTTCTTTTAAAGCTGAAATTACAGAATCTCAAGTAAGTATCCTTCTGTATTCCACTTTTAAAATTAGAGGACTTTGAAGAATTAAAAATGGATATCTACTGTCTATTTGGTGCGCATTAGATCCCTGTGGTAACTTAGATCCATTATGGCAGTGTGCAATAACAGATTGAATGTAAATTTAATTTCTTACAGGTATGCCCAGTACTTTGTGTTCATTTATACTACTTTGTCCTATTTTACACAATGTTTATGTACTTATTTAATTGAACTCATTTATTAATGGGCACAAACATACAAGTTTCTTTTGGGGGGGGCTATTTTTTTATTATGTTCAGTTAGCCACCATATAGTACATCATTAGTTTTTGATGTAGTGTTCATTGATTCATTAGTTGCATATAACACCCAGTTCTCATCACATCACATGCCTTCCTTAATACCCATCATCCATCTACCTCATCCCTCCACTCCCCTCTCCTCTGAAACCCTCAGTTTGTTTCCCAGGGTCCATAGTCTCTCATGGTTCATCTCCCTCTCTGATTTCCCCCCCTTCAGTCTTCCCTCCCTTCCCCTATGGTCCTCCGGCTATTCCTTATGTTCCACATATGAGTGAAACCATATGATAATCATCTTTCTCTGCTTGACTTATTTCACTTAGCATAATCCCCTCCATGTCCATGTAAATGGTGGGTATTCATCCTTTCTGATGGCTGAGTAATATTCCATTGAACATAACAAGTTTCTAATGCTGGCCTGATACTGCATGATCAGCCTTTTCTCCTACTGGAATTTTTAAATTTTTAAAGATTTTTTTTTTACTGATGCACTCTTACTTTGTCTCTTCTGCTTTTACCAGCTATATATTTTTCCCTTTCCCTTAAGCAGTTCATAACTCTATGCTGTCATCATATAATGCTTTTGCTGCTTTGTATGATTGTGCTACACCAAGTATTTGTGTGACTGTAGTAGCATTTCTATTATTCTCCACTAGTCACTGACCACATAGTGTCACCAGTATGGACTTGTTTACCATTCTCATATATTGCATTTTCATAAAATTTTTGCTTTTCCTCTTAGTTTTATCTTGAGTAAATGTAAATTATACTTACCTATCCAATTTCAGCTTTTTTTAAAGCTTCCTGATTCATCATTTCTTATTCCGCTCACTAATCTTTTTTCTTAGCATTTGGCATCCTCAGACAAGCTGTTTATGGGTAACTGCTCATGTGAGGTGAACTGTAATGAAGACAACATCTTCACTCTTAACAGAGGAAGAAGACCAAAGCAAAACTCCACCTCCCCTTGGAAAGAAATCATTGACACACCTTCTACAAAAGAGTGAGTCTGTATTTTACTCAGAAGCTCTTTTTCTCCTTTATTGCTTTGTAGTGTAATGGTATATGAATACACACATGATTACAAACTGCTGTTACGACTTTTTACCACCTAATTTTTGCAGACTATATACAATAATAATAATAATAACCAGTGTTACTGAGCAGTTATTATGAGTTGGACACTTTTTTGAAGGCTTCATATATATTATATAACCTAATATAATTTAACTCTAAAGTACCAGTTACTGAATATGTTACTGAATATGTCACTGTCACCATTTTGCACAGCTGGTAAGTTGTAGAGTGAGAATTCAAACATAAGTATCTGACCTCAAAGCCTGAGCAATTTTAACCACCATGATATATGGTCTTTTATAAAAAGTACAATTAAGACAATGTGTTCACGATGCTGACACAACCATTTGAAAAATGTAAAATTAATCCAAACCAGATTGTTCTTTATTGAGATAAAAAAAAAACTGATCAAATTACTTTTCCATTTAAATAATTTTGTAGGGTTGATACAATGTGAAAATTAGTTGTCGTAAATACCTGTCATAAATACTTTTTCTTTCTCTCCTTTAGTATCACTGGCTCCTTCTCTTTCCTCTTCTTCTTTAAATTTCTAATTTATCCTTCTGCCTAGTTTAAAGATTTACTTATTTATTTATTTGAGAGAGAGAAAGAGAGAGTGAGTGAACAAGCAGGGGGAGGAGCAGAGGCAGAGAATCTCAAGCAGACTCCACGCTGAGTGGGGAGCCTGAGATTGGGCTTAATCTCACAACCCTGAGATCATGACCGGAGCCAAAGAGTCAGACACTTAACTGAGTCACCCAGGTGCCCCATCCTTTTGCCTAGTTTAAACAGTAGTTTCTTTGAAAGTACACACACACACACAAACAGACACATACAAATATTAATCAGAAAGGAAATTGGATTGATTACATTAACATATAAATTATTTTTATAAATTAGATTATTTTCAGAAAAGCTTTTTAAAATTTGGGAATAATAATGAAAGCAAAAACTTTGAATTTATGAAGAGCCTTACTAATCTGCATCCATGAGCTGATTCAGTGTATTCAAACATTTTGTAGGTGATCTAGCATCTGAGGTACAGGTGTTTGATACCCTTGTCACATGCTGTCACCTCACCTTTGATCCCAACTACAGCAATACTGAACAGTTCTAGGCATACTGACGACGTTCTACCAGAAGCTTGAGCTGTGCATTTCTCCATTCTGCCCTGGGGCTTTGTCTGAAGCCAAGGGACCTTACTCAGCCCTTATGCCAGGGAAGCCTTGGAAGTGTGAGGGATTTCCTGCCACCTGCAACAGCCCTCATCTAATGGGAAACAGGAGATTATGAATAAAGGTACCAGCCTGACATCCTTCAGATGAGCAATTTTGAGGCACATTCTACAGAGTTCCTCAGAGAATCCGCAGTAGAACTGATCCTTGGTTGCCCAGATCATTAATGAACTCAATAGCATTATTGGTTTTTCTTTCCCTGTCTCACTCCCCATGCCTCCCCAATCTGCTTCCTGGGATTCACCTCCCAAAGAAATTGCCTACAGCCAAGTTCATATTTTAGACTCTCTTCTGGGACAACCTAAACTAAGACAGGAATTTAGAATTGAATGTTCAGATAATTTACATAATCCAATGTTCTTTTGAACCCTGCATTTTAATTTCAAAATTTCAGTGATACTGTTTGAAAATCTTTTTAGCCCTGTGTACATGTTACATGGCGGCATGATTTATCTGTTTCAGGGAGATGATATATTTTTTTTTCTTTTTTTTCTTTTTTATTCTTATGTTAATCCCCATACATTACATCATTAGTTTTAGATGTAGTGTTCCATGATTCATTGTTTGTGCATAACACCCAGTGCTCCATGCAGAATGTGCCCTCCTCAATACCCACCACC
>NW_028043769.1:0-446 GCF_054177405.1 Leptonychotes weddellii
CCCCTTGAGAAACATCAATCTTCACGATGGATATTTAAAGCTGTTTTATGAGAGTCTTTTTTAACGTGGGTACGTGTTCATGATTTATTTATACATGGCGAAGAAAGCAATTACATAACAGAATTACAAGGTGATCTTATTTTTGCTTAACATAATTATATACAGAAACTTACACTGGAAAGACATAAGTCAATATTTTTATTGGTGGTTATTTTCAGGTGGAACGATTAAGGGTGGTGATTTTAAAAATACTCTTTTTGCTTTCCAAATTTCCCCCCAATGAGTTCCTCTTAAGTTTGTAACTGGGAAAATTATTTATAAATAAAAAAACTATGCACGGTTCAGGATATAGAACCATAAATAAATTTGTTGAAGTCACTGCAATCATATTAAGTCATTTTATTTTCTGTTTCTTTGAACTGTTTTATCTCAGTTTGAGGTAGACA
>NW_028043770.1:0-446 GCF_054177405.1 Leptonychotes weddellii
GCTGCATTACTTTATATATGTACATTTGGTCATTTATTATGTTTTTCAAGTCTATATATTATTTATGTTTTACTTGATCTCTTAATTACTGAGAGATGCATGGATATTTCCCATTGTGATTGTGCATTTGTTCATATCTCTTCTTATTCTTATGGATTTTCAAATCCAGTAAAATCTGTGTTATTAGCTACAGCAACTAAAGTTATGTCTTCGTCATGAACTGAGCTGCTAAACATTATGAAGAGAACCTATTTAACTCTAGTAATGTTTTCAGTTTGTTTTATCTGTTACCCTAGCTTTCTTTAGGTTAAAATTGACCTGATGCACAATTTGCCATACTTTTACTTTTAGTACTTTTGTATTCCCATGTTTTAGATGTATCTTTTGTAAACAGTGTGTAGTCGATTTATTCTTAAAATCACTTTAACAACTTTTGTCTTTAACCC
>NW_028043771.1:0-446 GCF_054177405.1 Leptonychotes weddellii
AATAAAGTTTCATTGGGCGCCTGGGTGGCTCAGTCGGTTAAGCGACTGCCTTCGGCTCAGGTCATGATCCTGGAGTCCCTGGATCGAGTCCCGCATCGGGCTCCCTGCTCAGCTGGGAGCCTGCTTCTCCCTCTCCCGCTCCCCCCTCTCATGTGCTCTCTCTCTCTCATTCTCTCTGTCTCAAATAATTAAGTAAAATCTTTAAAAAAAAAAAAAAAAGAAATGCACTGTTCAGAAATCAGCTTACTCTTAATATGAAACCAGTGTCACCAGCCTAGATGGTCATATTATTTTAAGGATCCCATAACCATACACTGATTCCAAACTATGATCAGGTTTAACTAATATACCCTGAAAAAATTACCCTGCTTTAAAATTTTGGAAAGTAGGAATTAGGCTTTAAATGCTTTTTAATTCTAAAAGATTCTTGGGTCCCACAGATTGGC
>NW_028043772.1:0-446 GCF_054177405.1 Leptonychotes weddellii
CTGATGGTTCATTATTACTGTATAGAACTGACAGGGTTTTTTAATTTTGGTATATTGATTTTATATCCTGCAACTTTACTGGATTCTTTGTTTAGAGTCTTGAGGGTTTTCTGTATGTAATATTATGTCATCTGCAAATAGTGACAGTTTTACTTCTTCCTTTCCAATTTGGAGACCTGTTATTTCTTTTTCTTGCATAAGACTTTCAATAATATGTTGAATAAAAGTGGCAAGAGTGAACATTTTTAAAAAAATTTTATTTATTTTTATTATTTAGTCATTATAGATCATTAGTTTTTGATGTAGTGATCCATGATTCATTGTTTTCATATAACACCCAGTGCTCCATGCAGTACGTGCCCTCCTTAATACCCATCACCGGGCTAACCCATCCGCCCACCCGCTCCCCTCTAAAACCCTGTTTGTTTCTCAGAGTCCATAGTCTC
>NW_028043773.1:0-446 GCF_054177405.1 Leptonychotes weddellii
AAGCTGGTGGAACCCATCCTGGTAAGTTCCCAGCAGGGAGGTCTTCTCCTCCCACCAGAAATCCGCTCAGTCTTAGAAGGGTAGAGGGGAGGGGACCTTCACTCTCTAGCCTTGCCCTAGAGGGATGAGGAATAAGAGCAGAGCAGACTGGGACTAAATCCAGCTCCGTGGAGAGCCAGGTGGCCCTATCAAGTTATCTGCCTTCGCTTTCACTGCCTTCGGCTCAGGTCGTGATCCTGGAGTCCCAGGGTCGGGTCCCGCATCGGGCTCCCTGCTCGGCAGGGAGTCTGCTTCTCCCTCTGACCCTCCTCCCTCTCATTCTCTGTCTCAAATAAATAAATAAAATCTTTATCTACCTTTGCTTTCCTCATCTATGAAATGGGAATAATAACCTCTACCTTGCAGAGCTAGTCACATGACTTGGCATCTTTGTTTATAGGTGAGAG
>NW_028043774.1:0-446 GCF_054177405.1 Leptonychotes weddellii
ATGATCGACTCTGAAAAATTAACTGAGGGTTCTAGAGGGGAGGGGGATTGGAGGATGGGTTAGCCTGGGGATGGGTATTAAAGAGGGCATGTATTGCAGGGAGCACTGGGTGTTATACACAATGAATCATGGAACACTGCATCAAAAACTAATGATGTAATATATGGTGATTAACATAACAATAAAAAATTTTTTAAAAAGGTCAGGGACTGGGTAGGAGTAGAGGGTTAGGGAGTGAAGTGGGTGTGTTTATAAAGGGTGGCATGAGGGATTCTTGTGGTGAGGGTGCTATTCTGTGTCTTGACTGTGATGGTGGATACTCCAATTTGCACAAATGATAAAATTGTATAGGGCTTCACAGACATACAGACACAAATGAGAGTACAAGTAAAACTGGGAAAATCTGAAGATCTGTAGGTTGTATCAATGTCAATATCCTGGTTGTG
>NW_028043775.1:0-446 GCF_054177405.1 Leptonychotes weddellii
ATACGTTATATGTTAAAAAAAAAAATAGTAGGAAGGGGAAAATGAAGGTGGGAAATTGGAGGGGAGGACGAACCATGAAAGACTATGGACTCTGAGAAACAAACTGAGGGTTTTAGAGGGGAGGGGAGTGGGGCAATGGGTTAGCACAGTGATGGGTATTAAGGAGGGCACGTGTTGCATGGAGCACTGGGCATTATACGCAAACAATGAATTATGGAACACTACATCAAAAACTTATGATGTAATATATGGTGACTAACATAATAAAATAAAATTAAAAAAAAGATTTCCTCACTTTTTATGGCTGTATAATATTCTAGTGTGTGTGTATGCATGTGTGTGTATCTATTTTACAACTTTAACAATTCATCCATACATGGACACTTAGGTTGTTTCCATGTCTTGGTTATCATAAATAATGCAGCTATGAACATAGGGGTGCAAAT
>NW_028043776.1:0-446 GCF_054177405.1 Leptonychotes weddellii
AACACAGGAAGAGAGAATAGCCAGCTGGATGTCAGGTAAGGCTTTATCTGGGAAGTGATCTTAGAGATAAGCCTTGAAGGATAGAATTTTGACAGGGGAACTCCCCAGTGACTGGGGAGACCACACCAGCAAAGGCACAAAGGAACTGATGCAAAAATGTGAGGCAGGGTGAGGAGATGGTGAAATCTAGGATAAATAGATCCAGGTGATGACTGGCATTGATTTAAGAAATGAGGAACAGTTCAAAGTTATTAAAGAGAACAGTGCTATGATCATGGTCATTAATTAGAAAGGTTGTGGTTTTAGTGATGTGGATGACCAGGGAGGAGAAGGCCACAACAGTGACCACACTGAGTTCTCCAGTACCAATGACATAAATCTATAAAAGCAACATGAAGTTTCTTCCTGTTTTTCTATCACTTTATTAATACACCCACAAAGAGCTG
>NW_028043777.1:0-446 GCF_054177405.1 Leptonychotes weddellii
AGGAGGTTCCATCTGGCTTTTAAAGATGGGTGATGTTGAGGCTTTCCCAGTGGGGCCGGCCCAGCAGAGGGGGCCACGGGGCTGTGGGGGGACGAGGGACAGTCGGATACAGGGATGGTCTCCTGGATTTGGTGAGAGGCGGTGCCTTGGGGCACAAGAGGAGGGCTGGCCTGGGCTGCAGGTGGCCCCATCTTTCGTGGCAGTGGGAGGGGGAGGCAGGCTGGGCTCCCGGACGCAGGGGGCAAGAGAGGGTGGGGTCTTTCTCCTGCTTTGATTTCTTGCAGTGAAGTGAGAGGTGAGGTCAGTGCTGAGTGCAGAGAGGGAAAGGAAGGGAGACTTGGGGATGAGGGGGAAGAGTGAATTGACTAAGCTTTAGATGCAGGAAGGTGCCTGGGTTCAAATCCAGCGCTTCGCCCACCGACAAGTTAATAAGGGCTAACATTCAT
>NW_028043778.1:0-446 GCF_054177405.1 Leptonychotes weddellii
CCTGGGTGGCTCAGTTGGTTAAGCGACTGCCTTCGGCTCAGGTCATGATCCTGGAGTCCCTGGATCGAGTCCCGCATCGGGCTCCCTGCTCGGCAGGGAGTCTGCTTCTCCCTCTGACCCTCCTCCCTCTCATGCTCTCTGTCTCTCATTCTCTCTCTCTCAAATAAATAAATAAAATCTTTAAAAAAAAAAAAAAAAACATGTTTAGTGAAATAAGCCAGCCACAAAAGGACAAATATTCTATGAATCCACTTACTGAATTACCTAGAATAGACAGATCCACAGAGACAGATTATAATACAGTTTACCAGGGTCTAGGAGGAGGTGGGACTTGGACTGCCGAGTGATTATTTAATGAGTGTGGAGATTCTATTTGGGATTATGAGGCAATTCTGAAAATGAGCAGTGGTAATGGTCACATAGCATTATGAATGTTCTTAATTGTA
>NW_028043779.1:0-14945 GCF_054177405.1 Leptonychotes weddellii
AAAAAAAAAAAAACTTGGTAAAGTGTAAAAACACTTGAATACTAGAGACTCAAGTAGGGGACAATAGATGAATTCTCTAGACAACATACCCAAAGTGTTAGATTTTAATGCAGGGCTTTTTGCAAAGGTGTAGGCAGGGCTTGGGGAGCCCCTGGTGATGGAGAACAGCAGGACTTACATAGGCTGGAAGGTTCTATCCCACTCAGCCTGAATAAAGGTGTAGACAGGAGTGTTACCAGACCTGGAGAGAACTAGGCCACCCACCAAGAGTGCAGCCATTAGGGAGAGACAGGGGGTCCACAGCCAATATATGCCCAGCCTCTCATTTCTTTTTGTGCCTCCCATTCACCAAAGTCAAATGAAAATTGGAGGCAAGGAAGCCCAGGATGCAGTCCAGAGATGGTGAGCCTCTCTGAGCCAGCACAGGATACAGAAGGGAGGAAAAGAAATCTGAGCAGCAAATGGAGAGTGGCCAGCACATAGTCCTAAGTGAGGACTAAACATAAAATATACTTAGGAAAGTATACAGTGATCTCCTGCAGCATAATGGCTAGTCCTAACCCTACTGACTGAAGCAAAACAACCTCCTTCCAAATCTACTTACTGGCTGGGTGCCCTTGACGTTACTCACCTTCTCTGTGCTACCGTTTCATCTATATAATTGGCATAATAGTAATACTTCCCCTCTAGGGTTGTTGTAAGAATTGAGTTCATATTTGTAAAGTATTCAGAGCAATGCAGGGTACTCAGCCCTGTGTAAATTTGAGCTATTACTGCGATGTTATTATTACCCCTTGTCTTGTGGGGGATTATAGGAATCTGTGGAGGTTTATGTCATACAGAAGTGAACCCTTTGGGTAATAAGAAAAGCACATGACTATAATTTTTACATGCCATAATCACAGGCAAAGCACATTGACCCCAACTATAGTGTAAGAGGGGGCCTTAACAGGTATAAACACAACCTGAATGTCAATTCATCATCAAAACCCGTCCTGGAATACTGCCACAGCTTTCGGATTTCCTTCAGTCTCTGTTTACCAGATTGAAGAGAAAAAGAGCCAGTACACCCAAAGGTCATACCTATAGACATGTCCATTCAGGAAGTCCACCAGATACATGAACATACATTAACAAACGCCCCCTTCCATTTTTCCTTTCAAAGCAGCGAACGTGACATTTCCCAAATAAGTGTCAACTTGCAATTTTCCTTTCCTTCAGACCAAAATTGTTTTATTCTAATTTTTGCAGATGGTGTCAAGGTTCCTGTCAGCAAGACCAGATGGAATTTGAAGCTGGTAAACAACAGCAGAGGAGCAGGGTCCCTAGAAGTCAGCCCGATGTTGTCATCACACGCCATCCCAGACACCAAACATCTGAAGGCTGGGCAGCCATCCAAACCGCAGGACGTCCTGAATCCAAAAATATAAGCCTGTGTTGCAGGCAGGGAGCGGAGTTGGTTTGCAGTCAGGGAGGTTTGGTTTGGTTTGGTTTGGTCTGGTTTGGTTTGGTTTGGTTTGGTTTGGTTTGGTTTGCTTAAGTAATAGAGATAACACAGAAGAGTAACTGGGGGGTGGGGGGGTGGAGATGAATGAACTCCTTCGAGAGGCAGCTAGAGAGAGGATCAAAGCAGGAAAAAATTTGCCAACAGAAACACAGGTGGACTTCAGAAGGACCAAATTCACATCACATCAAGATTCTTAGGACATAAAAATACCCAATTCTATTTTCTCAAATATATTTCCCCCAGATACCTGAATCAGCCTCCTCTCAAAATAAAGTACCCCTACCCCATATGCAGCTACAGAGCCACATCCCAACTCCTCCTCCCATCCAGATGACTACATTTCCACCAAGAAATCCTCTTTTTAATTAAACCTCACTTTATAATCTTGAGCCTACATGGGTTGTGTTTTGTTTTGTGTTTTGATTTGCTCGCCCCCATCATCAAGTAGCTGTCACCCAGATGAATGCCGTGGATGCCTAGGGCCGGTCGTTACTTAGATTCAGAGTATGGAGATCTCAAGCACAGAAGTCTGAAAACGTTAGAGGTTTTACAATAACCATCCTATTGACTTCTTACAAATACCATGTGAAGTAAATGGGACTGGTTTTTATTTTACCCACAAGAAAACTAAGGCTTAGTTTCAGTGTTAGTGAAAGTCTTAGAAACTCCTAGGAAAATTGTTACGGTTGTTTCCAATACACCAAAAGAGAAAATGTGCAGAAAATTTAAGCCAAACACTACAGAGCGGGAGGAAGTTCCCCAGCTGTTCAAGAAGGGGGAGACAAACCATGAGAGATTATGGATGCTGAGAAACTAACTGAGGGTTCTAGAGGGGAGGGGGGTGGGGGATGGGTTAGCCCGGTGATGGGTATTAAAGAGGGCACGTACTGAATGGAGCACTGGGTGTCATACGCAAACAATGAATCATGGAACACTACATCAAAAACTAATGATGTAATGTATGGTGATTAACATAACATAATAAAATAAAATTAAAAAAAAAAAGAAGGGTGAAACTGAATACAAGAATGTACCTAGCATTGAAATGTCGTTGTTGGGTGAGACTCTAATTTCAGTGAAAAAGCCTGTCAACTTGGGCCCACCATCAATTCCTTTAATGCTGAGGGTCCGTGTGAATACTTGTAATCAGAATGGAGAGAGACAATGATAAGGGATTTCCTGCCCTAGGAGGTGACTGAAAAGAACAGGGACTGAAGCAGGGTCAATGCACCCCTAAGAACAAAATCTCAAAATGCTCCAAGGTGGAGCTAAAAGAAGGCCTCAGTGTAGGGCGGGTCCTGGGTTCCCTCAGGATCCCAAAAGGCTGAAGTGGTTTCTCAGCCATGGGGTCATTGAGAAATGAGAGACCAGCCTAGGGCAGGGACAGATGCCTCCTTGTTCTGCTCCAAGAAACAATGCAGCCCGCACCAACCCAAGCCTGCCAGGCCCAGATCCTCGTGGAGGCCCTTTCTGCACACACGTCAGAGGCAGAGGGCAATAGCAGTTGCAAAACAAGGATGGCGCTGGGGAGGTTGGGCAGGGCCCAGGGCATGAAGTGGTGGAGAAAGGGCAACCCACGGTTGCTGAGGAAAGCAGCAAGATGTAGGTCAAAGGCTCTAAGCCCCTGGCACATGCCCCATTTTCCCATCTCACTTCACTTCCAAAACACAAATTCAAAAATAAAATTATTCAAGATTTCAAGATGGCGCCCTCAGAGCGTGAGACGTCAAGTGTAGGGCGGTTCTGAGCACAGGCCCTGGACAGCTACGCGGGTCGCAGGTCCGTGCAGCAGGCGCCCCCTGCTCGGCGGGAGGAACCCAGCAGCAACAAGCTGCGAGATGGTGCCCACGGTGGACTGGCAAGAAGGAAGAGGTTAAGCGCCAGTCAGATCTCTCACACAAGGGACTTAGGGAAGGTTGCCTTGAGGACCTTCAAGAACCAAAGGATGTGTCCCTGAGAGAACCAGCATGTGGATGCTCACCCTCTGATGGAGCTGATAGGCAGAGAACTGGGATGGGACAACCACCCCCAGACAGAGGACGGAAACCAATGGCCTCCAGTATGACATTGTTCACGTCATGGAAGAGTAATGACAATTACCATATTGAGGATAGCCAGTTCTCTCCCAGCAGCTATGCAGAAAGATGGCACTTTGCCTTCCAGCCCCTCAACACCGGGACACCAGAGGAAAAGTATGGTGGGAAAGCAGACCACATGTCCCATAAACACTCCTAGCATCCAGAGGGAAATTGAGGGAGGTGGGGGAAAGTGGAGAAGCCCGGAAACGGGTATGTGGGTGAGGTTTTCAAAAGAACAGGAAAAGTTTTTAAAAATTAAAAAACAGGGAAAGTTTTAAGAACTGGAATGAGACTATTTTAATTCCAAAGGTGAGTAAGAAAAATTAGGGAATGTTCCCCAACTGTTATTAAGGGTGTCAGCTTCTCAGGAGGAAAGAGAAGCTCCACTGACAAAATCCAAGAATAAAAAGATAAAGTCATTATATGTTTATATCTGACAAGTTGAAACTGCTCCATCAAAATGATTACACACAACCTCAGTGATCACTCCAAAAAATGGAACAGGGATCTTGCCCTTGCTTCTGAGAGTTTTAAAAGCAGTTTCCCTGAATACAAATCACTGTTCCTCTCCTTAAGACTTCAGGCCAGGCATCCATCATGTGACTTCCCTGCCAAAAATAGTTGACCTATGTCTCCCAGGATATGAATGCTTAAGCAATTTGCAAATGACTTCCTGTTACCAATTTTTGTAACAACTTTAGAAGTTTCCTAATTATTTGGTTAAATTAATTCTAAGGCAAGCTGTGCCCTCATTCAGAGTATGATTTAATTAGATATTCTCATATGAGGCTCAGTAAGATGTGTAGGTAACAGTAAAATGACTTTCAGGTACATTGGTTCCTGGAGGATTAGCTGTCTAAACCTTACATCAAGGTGATGCTTTGGCAAGAGCATACTATTTTGACTGCTTGATCGATCAGTTCAGTGAAATAAACTGTGAGTCTGCTTAATGTACTGAATGTACCAGTTGTCAGGGTAAATTGACTGGAGAAAGAGTAGTTTCCATAACAGGTAAACAACGTGGAAGGCCATGCCTTTGACTTTTGGTTTGGGGAAAATGCAAATCCTTGCACCTGCTCTAAAAGCCCCTTTGGCCCATCTCAAAACCATTTTTGTACTGGAGCCGCAAGCAGAAGATCCATCTTTTGGAAGCATGGAACCAAGGATCAGCAAGCTGCAGACCACAAGTCAAATTCTGCCCATTTCCCATTTTTGTAAATCCATTCCTCTGGACACACAGTTGTGCCCGTTTATTACATGCTGTTCGCAGGTGCTTTCATACAGAAATGGCAGAGGTGAATAGCTGCAACTGAAGCCGTATGATGAGCAAATCCTGAAATATTTACTATCTGATCCTTCACAGAACAAGTTGGCTTCCCTGGCAGCCACTCAGGCCCCTTTCTTCTGCAGATGATACCACAGACAAACAGTTGATTCCTGAAACTCTCTTGCTCTGTCCTTCCACTTCAATTCAGTGTCTGACCCTCTGCCATGATCAATAGAAATATCACTATAGAGTAATGAAGTCGTAGTCAATGTTCTGTCATTGCCCTTGGACTGCCAATGGGCTTGCTGTTTAGTAACTGGGATTTGGGAAAGTCACCTGCACTCTCTGAGCCTCAGTTCCCAAATAAAGAGTGTGGGCTAGACAGTATCTAAGGTTCCCTCTAGCTTTAATACAATGAACTTTTTATGATCCAACAAAGAGTACTCTTTTTATTTGAATAAAATCCCTTTTAACCACTGATGGTCATAGGACTTCTTTGAAAAGCCTTCTTTTTTGTAATTAGACATTATTGGCTGCTTACAAAGCATGCATCCCACTCACTGTCCTTCCTAACAGAATCCTAGCTGGTGTTGGCTCTTCCTTCCATAGCCTCTGTGCCTCGAGAGACACTGACCCAGCCCACTCCATTGACTTTATAAGTCAATCAGGGTAGCACCTGGCCCCTTGTCAGTTACTGATTTAGGATGTATCACAAATTCCAGCCAAGGAGAAATATAAAGAAGTCTGCTGTGGTGGAAAAAGGAAAGAGGCACTTTGAGGAAAAGTTTTCTTCAGATTAAGGAAGAAAAGAATATCTTGTCTTGGAGCTCCTGGGTGGCTCAGCTGGTTAAGCATCTGCCTTCAGCTCAGGTCATGATCTCAGGGTCCTGGGATCGAGCCCCACGTCAGGCTCTCTGCTCAGCGGGGAGTCTGCTTCTCCCTCTCATTTTCCCTCTGTGCTCTCCCTCTCTCTCTCAAATAAATAAATAAAACCTTTTTTAAAAAGGAATATCTTGTCTTTTTCTAGCAATTGTCATGACTGAATGTATTGCTAGAAATCCTGCTGCCATCTTGTCATTAGTCTGAGGATGATGCCAACCCAGGAGAAGACAGAGAAGCAGACTTGGCTCTGAAGTACATCTGAAGCCTGCCCTGCCTCTGGATTTTTTTTTTAATTAAAAGGAAATAAATTTTCTTACTGTTTAGGCCAATTTGATTTATTCCCGTTAACTACTGACAGAAGGCAACTAATCTCTGGTGGACTCTGGAGCTAAGTATTGTTCTGACAGTGTTGAGGACAACCAAAACTATGCAGACATTACTCCCCAAAACAATAATAACTAAACAGCAAAGCTCTGTTTTCCTAAAATAAACTTCTCACCCACTACTCCACGAACGCTGCTATCTAACTGATGCTGAGTAGCTAACTTGAACATTTCACCCAAAAACAATTTGGGAGCATTCTTGTAATACAACAGAAACAAAAATATTTTTCAAATAAACGAAAAAATTTTATTTTTGTCACTAGCTATTTTAACATGACAAACACATACAATGTGATGTTCCCTAAGTCTTGACTAAGTGGTTAACCTTATATTTTCTTCTAGTGAAGTTCTCAGTACTAAAGAAACCCCAGGGGCGTCTGGGTGGCTTGGGCATTAAGCATCTGCCTTCGGCTCAGGTCATGATCCCAGGGTCCTGGGATGGAGCCCAGCATTGGGCTCCCTGCTCAGCAGGAAGCCTACTTCTCCCTCTCCCACTCACCTTGCTCGTGTTCCCTCTCTCGCTGTATCTCTCTCTGTCAAATAAATAAAATCTTTAAAAAAAAAATAAAGAAACTCCAATCCAGAAATATTGCTAAGACTCCAAAAAGAGAGAAAGAAAAAAAATGGTCAACATGTGGCTAAAAAAGGGTGGAGATCGTGAGGTGAGTTAAACATTTTAGAACCAAACAATCCCACTGTCTTGGAGGGAGGGTGAGATGGATCCCTGTGCCATCCCTCATTTAGCCGTAAGAGATTATCCCAATTCTCCTACTGTTACATGCCTCTCCCAATAAACTAGCTCACTCTTCCCAAGGCTAAACACACTACAGCTGAACATCACACTTTGGGATGTTCTCTCTTTCTACATGTCCTAACAAGACTCAGATAAATGTCTTCCCCCATCCTCTTAATTGTCCAAGGACAACTCACCATCATTTTAATTACAACAGGGCAGAGGTTCAGTTGGGAAAGACACTAGCACATTTCATGTGCACTTAACCATTTCACTGAGTGAGTCCAATCCACAGGACATAATCATAAAGCAATTTTATTTCTATCTTTCTCCGTCCCTTAAAACGGGCTCCATGAGACTATTCATTGCCCTGGATGAAAATGAAAACTGACTCCATGAATTCTCTGGTTTCTCTGAGGTCATTAAAAAGTTTAACTGTCGCGGGGCGCCTGGGTGGCTCAGTAGTCGGTTAAGCGGCTGCCTTCAGCTCAGGTCATGATCCCAGGGTCCTGGGATCAAGCCCCGCGTCGGGCTCCCTGCTCAGCGGGGAGCCTGCTTCTCCCTCTCCCTCTGCCTGCCACTTCTCCTAGCCTGTTCTCTCTCTCTGTGTGTCAAATAAATAAATAAAATCTTTAAAAAAAAAAAAAAAAAGTTTAACTGTCGCTTTAAGTGACAAAAGGCAGTTTCAACTTGGTAATTAGAATACGCAGCCCTATGTCATATTCAAAACTTGGTTTGGTACCAAGTTGAAACTTCTTACCTCCTTTATCTGTATTTGCTGCAGATGGAAAGTGAGTAGATAACAGGATGTAGTCAACTGCTTCTTCTTTTTCCAGTCAAGGCTTCCATTCCCACCTACCCCTCCAGAGCTACAGTGAGGAGAAGAAGAGGAGGCAAAGGAGCAGGAATGTTCCAACCTGACTGATACCGTCATAAGCTGGTATCAACACTACCCAAGACTAGATAGCAGGCGCACGTATTAGATCTCCAAGTGGTCTCCTCAGACTTGAGGGGGAAGGGGAAAAAGTCTTCTGTGACTTGAGAAAACAGAGGAAGCACAACGTACACCTCTCCATAGGTTTTACTTTGACTTGTTCTCCCTATGGGGTCAAATCAGCAGCTCCCCCATCAACATCCTCCTCCCAAGGTCATCCCCAAGTATCCAATCTCTGCCCCTTTATTATGCCTTCTATGTGAGTAAGGTCATTAAGAGTCATGATTCCTCCACCTCACACCCATTAGGATGGCTAACATCAAGAAACCAGAAAATAACAAGTATTGACAAGGGTGTGAAGAAATTGGAACACTTGTGCACTGGTGGTGGGAATGCAAAATGGCAACTCCCTTATGGAAAAAAGTATGGCAGTCCCTTGAAAAATTAGAAAAGGAATTACCTTGTGATCTGGCAATTCACCTTCTGAGTATATACCCAAAAGAATCAAAAGGAAGTTCCCAAACACATATTTATATACCCATGTTCATAACAGCATTATTCACAACTGCCAAAAAGTGGAAGCAGCCCAAGTGTCCATCAATGGATGAATAGAAAAACAAAGTGGTGTATACATCCCATGGAATAATTATTCTGCCTGAAAAAGGAAGGAGGCTCCGACACATAGATTAATATTGAGGACAGTATGTGAAATGAATAAGTAAGTCACAAAAAGACAAATACTGTATGATTCCACTTCTATGAGGTACTTAAAATAGACAAATTCATAGAGACAGAAAGTAGAACAGTGGTTGACAGAGGCTGGAGGGAGGGTAGAATGAGGAGTTCCTGTTTGATGGGTGCAGTTTCAGTTTGAGATGAAAAAGTTCTGTAGATGGATGGTTGCACAACAGTGTAAATGTACTTAATGCCACTGGATTTTACACTCAAAAATGGTTAAGCTGGTAAATTTCATGCTATGTGTATTTTGCCACAATTAAAAGTAAAATTAAAGGGGCGCCTGGGTGGCTCAGTCGGTTAAGCGTCTGCCTGCCTCTTGATTCCGTCTCAGGTCATGATCTCAGGGTTGTGAGATCGAGCCCCACTTTAGGCTCCACCCCCAGTGGGGAGTCCGCTGGAGATTCTCTCTCTCCCCCTGTCCTGCCCTGACTTGCTCCCTCCCTCTCTCTCAAATAAATAAATAAATCTTTTAAAAAATAATAGAAGTAAAATTTAAAAATATAAACAGTCATGATTCCTTCTGCTACCATCTACTTTGAAAATATACTTTCTATTTTAGCCTTAGCCCAAACCTCCATGTTAATATCCTACCACATATTCATCAACTACAAGGTGTAGTCTGACTTCATAAATAGTAAAATGTGAAAAGTGACTTGTCTTAGAATCAGCAAGATGTAGTATTTGAAGGTTTTCAAGCAAATCAGCTACAACTCTAGAAATGTTACTAAACCTTGGTGGCCAGTTTACTCCTGAGCCTATTACCTCATAATTGTTCTAGCAGAGTATAAGACATTTTTCCTTGAATGCATTTTCCAAGCCTCAACTCTCACCAGGCTGATTTCGAAAATTAACTTGTCTCTCCGGAACCACTTCTGAATTAAAATTAATGTTCCAAGTCTCTTTGACCCACACCCAATCACTCATACACACAAAGGAGAGGACTCTAATGCTAATAGAAGTATTTTCACACTTGGAATTTAAAACAGCATTACCTCAACATTTCCCATTACAGAAAACTTACCGCAAGAAAAAATAGTAATAATTGGATGCTTATCCTGAAACAATATTTGGGGCTGATTTAAACTCACCAAGTCTCATTATTTTTACCCTTGTCCTAAAATATAATAGGAGGTGTCAACACAACACAAGGAAATCCTTGAGAGGAAAATGGTAAATCATTCCTATTATGGCAGGGAAAGATTTACAGGTGTAATGGAAAAGCATAAATTTAGCAGGTGCAAGATTAAAACATAGTATATATGAAGTTCACTTAGCATTAAACTCCTGAGCTTAACTGCAAACAAGTATGTTGAAATTGTTAACTCTATAGAGATTGAAGAGTAATGGGTTAGCAATGACAAGCAAAATACCAGTTTGACATCATACCCATAGCAGGAAAACACTGATCAATACACATTACCAAATTGTTCATGGTCCACAGTCCTTCACACAGGGAGAGAGTGTAATGGGAAATTAAGAATCGTATAGTACAGCTTAGCACTTAAGAAAGCCAGGCTCATTTTGTGAAATTCCCTGGGTTCAAATTTCAGCTCAGCCACTTATTAGCTCCCAAAACTTTAATGAGATCCTTAATCCTTCTGTCTCTTCATCTGTAAAATGGAAATAAAAATAGCACCTAATTAATAGAGAGGATGGGAAAATTCAAGGAAGTAATGCAGCTAAGATACTAAGCACACTGCCAAGCATACAGGAACTTCCCAAGTAATGTTATTTCTCTACATAATAAAAAATACATAAACTTTTCCTCAATAGCAGAAGTTTAGAAGAAATGTATCACTTACTTATATAGGTTTTCTGACTTAGATTTCACTTGTTCTTGCCTACATAAATGCCACCAAAGTAATCTCAAATTAATGAACAGGTAACTAGTTAATCTACAGCAGTGGTTCTCAAACTGGACAGTTCATCAGAATTACCTAGAGAATGTGTTCAAAACAGACTGCTCAGCCCTATTCCCAGAGTTTCTGATTTAGTAGGTCTGGAGTGTGCCTGAGGATTTGCATTTCTAACAAGTTCCCAGGTGATCCTGATCCTACTAATCTGAGAACCACTCTTGGAGAGCCACTGGTCTACCCTACCCTATGTCCACATCTTCCTTTTCAGAGCTCCATTCCTAACACTCTTTCTGACCCCAAGGACTAAACCAGAGTGCTTCCTTCTAGAGACTGGCTACCACTCTGTTCTGGTTGATAACATGGTACCTCACCCATATAGAACTACCCAAAAAAGAGCAGCCACCTTCAGACGCCACCATATCTGGATCCTGAGCCCAGGGCAGCCAGGCCCCATGGCCCATTAGGAATGCTCCCACCCCCTTAGAGATCAAGAGAGCCCTCACGGGCCTGGGAAGCAAGGCAGCAGAACCTGGTTTTCTAGCAAATGCTCCCAGGTGTTTCCATTCATGAGAAGGTCAGGATGTCACAGTGGCGTATTTCACAAGCCACACACACACACACACACACACACACACACAGATGTGATGAATTTTTATTAAATCTTTATTAAATCTTTATTAAATCTTTATTAAGTGATATGTGGTTGGAGATATGACCTTAAGAGCAATGTTAACTAATTCCCCTCCCCCTGAGAGGACTGCTATCACTCCTTTATAATCTAGAGAGACACATGCATCAGCCAGAAAATCTCTTACCCAAAAATACATACCTGATTAATTTTCTATCTACCACTGCCTTTAAATAAATTCCTTAGGGGTGCCTGGGTGGCTCAGTCGGTTGAGCATGGGACTCTTGGTTTCGGCTCATGGAGTCTGCTTGGGATTCTTTCCCTCCTCCTCTCCTTCCCACCCCCATGCTTGCTTTCTCTCTCTAAAATAAATAAAATCTTTAAATTCCTTAATAATAGCAAAACCAGAGTAGCAGACCACTTTAACATTTTACCAATTCCAACTCAGCATGAGAACAGCAAAAAAAAAAAAAAATTTTAGAGAAAGTGTGTGCACATGTACACATGTGAAGTGGGGAGGGGCAGAGGGAGAGGGAGAGAATTTTTTTTTGAGAGAGAGAATGAGAGAACAGGGAGGCGGGATGGCAGGGAGAGGAAGGAGGGGCAGATGGAGAGGGAGAGAAAGAATCTTGAGCAAGCTCCACACCCAGCATGGAGACCCATGAGGGCTCCAGCTCATGACCCTGAGATCATAACCCTAGGCATAATCAAGGTCAGACACTTAACCAACTGAGGCACCCAGATGCCCCAACAAATTTTTTTAAGTGCAGGAAATATTTTAGTTGCCTGAAACAAGAATTTTTTCTGTAGAAAATTCTATTGGAAACTTCCAATTAGTTTCTATCCGTGTCTGCATTATAAAACCTTCCCAGCACCAGTGTTAGATAACATCCCCACCCTAGAACTGACTTGAGCTTCAGGGGTCTCTACAGTGTCTGACTCGGGAATATCTGACTAGCCATCTCACACTGAGTCCAGTATACCTGAGCCCACAACTCACATCTTTTGCTCAGATTGAACCTTAAGGAGTTTGACATTGAAATCTGTCTGAAAATGTCTAGGATTTGCCATCTACCACTGGATTCCACACCTAAGGCTCTCATCAATGTTTCCCCAGCAGTCCACAGATCGAAATTTAGACCCCTCTCTTCAGTAAGTGCTCCAATAATCCCAAAACAAGCTGGGTCATTACAAACATGCTTATAAAACTGATGCTACATAATACCCCCAGGTCATTGGTTTCATGAAATAGTAAAAGACTGAAATTATCCCACCCTTCTACCCCACCAGCATGGAAAGTCTTTGAAATACAGAAAAAAATTATCATTTATAAGAGAATATCAATAATTTTTATAATACAAATAACCTTGGAATGCCATTAAATTTTTTAAAAAGTTGCAAACAACTATAGCCTGATTCAACTGACGCAAAAATTACACATACGCACACGCGGGCACATACAGACACACACAGACAGGTTATATAAACACAGGTATACCTGGGAAATTCACCAAGCTGTTAGATTTGGGAAAATGGAAAGAGAAAATCTTGCATTTTTTTGAATTTTCTACGCTTTCGTAATTTGTGAACTTTATATGAGGAGCAGATATATTACCTTTGCAACTTAAAAATGAGATTCTTTAAAATAAATAGACACATGTGTGTGCTTTTTGAGACCCAGAAAATATAAAGCAGGGGGCTTAAGTCATATCTGTAAATTCACAGAACCTTGAGAGAGAAGGGCCTTAAGAGGCCCAGAGAGAATTGGTGCCTTGCTCAGAATCACACTGCTGGAAAGTGTCAGAACCAGGTTTAGACCAGCGGAGGAAGACTGCATTAAACTTCCCAAGTTCTTCTAAGGTAACTCATAACCACTGTACCTCCTCGCTATTCATTTATCAAATACTGTCTTAGACAGTTTAAGCTGCTATAACAAAATGCCATAGATGGGAAGTTTCAACAACCAACATTTATTTCTCGTAGTTCTGGAGGCTGGGAAGCCTGAGATCATGGTGCCATCGTGATTGGGTTCTGGTGAGAGCCCTCCTTGAACTTGTAGGCATCTGGCTGCCTTCTTGCTGTATCCTCACATAGCAGAGTTCTGGTGTCTTCTTTTTCTTAGAAGAACACTAACCCCATCATAGAGGCCCACCCTCATGACCTCATATAAATCTAATTACCTCCCGAAGGGGTCTATCTCCAAATATCATCACATTGGGGGTTAGGGTTTTGATACATGAATCAGTGTGGTGGGGAGGAGGGAACACAAATATTCAGTCCAAAATAAATACTTTTTTCATATAAACAGTAGGCAAAGCCAGGTCTCATCCATTTTACAGATGAGTAAACCAATGTCCAAAGAGAACAGAGACTCCCTCCAAAATCATGCAGCTATTAATCAGCAGAACCCACTCTCATCCAGGTCTGCTCACCCTTGGTTGAAGCTTGTTCAACTCTACAGCATAAAATTAAACTTCCTTTAAAAACAGAATATTAGGGGCGCCTGGGTGGCTCAGATGGTTAAGCGTCTGCCTTCAGCTCAGGTCATGATCCCAGCGTCCTGGGATCGAGTCCCGCATCGGGCTCCCTGCTCCTTGGGAGCCTGCTTCTCCCTCTGCCTCTCTCTCTCTCTCTGTCTCTCATGAATAAATAAATAAAATCTTTAAAAAAAAAAAACCAGAATATTATCCTATTCTTCTCACATTACCCTTTCCTCAAAAAAAAAAAAAAATTTAATGAACCTTGAAGGAGAGTTTTCCACACAAGACATTAGGATGTAGAAAAGGAAGAATACTTTATAGGTTATGAGGCAAAATGAGAAGCTTTATTAAGCTGTGATTTGCTCACAACCTCTCATTTTAATAGCCTGTATCACTAAGCATGTCAAAGCGGTCTGTCATCCATGGAAGTCTGAGGATTCATAAATAAGACTGAGGCCCCATCCCACTCAGAGGCCAACAGGCTACCTTGCAAGACGCCCTCAAAGACACTCTGACTCCCCAGGGTCCTGAAGAAAACAAAGGTATTTCCTACAGCTTAGCCACCTGTCAAGTGCTCAATAGCCACGTGTGGCCAGCGGCCAAAGTTCTGGGGAGCATGGCTTTAGAGCTCATCCAGGTCAGAGGTTTTCAGACTTTTAAAGAACAGGTGCTTACAAAGTTCTATGTGGGACCCCAACACATAAAAGATAGAAGTGGGATGACTGTAGTTGCAGTGAGAGGCTGGGAGCCTACCCCACTTGGGCCCCACCGCCTTCCCATCCGTCCTGACTCCCACAAGTGGCATGAAAGTCCAAGGAACAAAGTCTGAAAATCATTCCACTGTCACACCACCCCCATATATTAATGTGAGGGAGCTGAGAACCAGATGGCTGAAGTGGCTGGCCTCTCTGGGCCATCCCCGAAGCTGCAGGCCTCCTGGCTCTCAGCCCAGTGCACTTCCAGTCTGGGGAGGGGGTGAGCCGGTCAGAAATGGTCAGGTAACAAAAAGACACGAATGTTCCTCCCCAACCCCCAGCTAGAACCAGCTCCACTGTCCATTTCAATGGGCAGAGCACCAACAGGGAGATATTTTCTCAGTTTTTGGAGGAAACTAAGAGAGGAGATAGAATAGAGTAGAAAGAACAAATTGGGGGGTTGGGAGGATGGGTTAGCCTGGTGGTGGGTATTGAGGAGGGCACATTCTGCATGGAGCACTGGGTGTTATGCACAAACAATGAATCATGGAACACTTCATCTAAAACTAATGATGTAATGTATGGGGATTAACATAAGAATAAAAAAAAAAGAGCCATAAAAAAAAAAAAAAAGAAAGAACAAATTGGTATCTATTCATATAAAACACTTCATTTTAAAACACTATAGAACAGGTCAAGGGGGGTGCCTGGGTGGCTCAGTTGGTTAAGCGACTGCCTTCGGCTCAGGTCATGATCCTGGAGTC
>NW_028043780.1:0-9462 GCF_054177405.1 Leptonychotes weddellii
ACACCCAGTGCTCCATGCAGAATGTGCCCTCCTCAATACCCACCACCAGGCTAACCCATCCTCCCACCCCCCTCCCCTCTAGAACCCTGTTTGTTTTTCAGAGTCCATCGTCTCTCATGGTTCTTGACCACTGTATTTCCTCACATGCAATCTACCATCAAATCCTGTCAATTCTTCCTCTAAAAATTATTTAGAATTAATTTCTACTGATACCTGATAAATTCCATTCTCTATTCCAAGTCACCACCACTTCTCAACCAGATTACCCATTTATTTATTCATCCTTCATACACTATTGAAAAATTGGAGAATAATTTCGTTGTAATGTAAAGTTTGTATTGGGCAAAGCAAACCAGAATAGATAAAGTGATAATCTTCAACACTGAAGTAAATGTCATGAGACCTTGGCATCTCTTAGCTGTTCTAAAGAAAATTTTAGAAGTAGGCCTGTACTTGAGGCTCCATTCACAAAGAGGAGCATCTCTTCTTTTGTGCAGCTTTTGGTTCCTGGAAAGTGGCACTGACTCTCATGACTGTGTAAGGGCTGCCCACTGGTTCACAGCATCACATCATCTGCATTATCTCGGCACCAAATACCCTTCTACTAAATAAACCATCACTGACATTTTCATCCTATTGTTACTATGCATGTTAAATATCTACTGTGGCAACCTCCAGTATCACTGAACTGAATGTCTGAGCAGTCTGTGTTGTCTCTCCAAATACCAGCTGTGTTTCTGTTAAAACTCTGGCTTCAGAGTTGCATTATTCTGAGTGGTCTGCCCTAATCCCACTTTTCCATAGTATTTTCAGTGTAGAGTTTTTCAGAACATAAGTTTTTCAGGAATGCCCATGTCATATAAAACAGAAATACTTGTGCTGCTTTCATTTTCAAAGAGTTACAGGTACACTGGGGGAAGACAAACATGTAAAAACAAGTATAGCAAAGTATATCCAAAATTTAACTTATCTGTTGATAAAATTGGAGTAGATGCATGTAGGAGAGAATAATTTATGCTGCTTGAGGGATCACAGTGGGACCTTGAAAGATGAGATGGATCTGTCTAAAATAAAGATGGAAAGAATCTTTTAAGTAGAGAAAATAGAGTATCAAACATCACTAGCTGCTAATCACCTAAACTATTAATTCAGAAGTCTGAATTAAATTCACCATTTTCTCTAATTTACTCAAATTTTCTTCCATATTCTTCAAAGTTTATTTCCTTCCAATTAAAATTTGAGTTATTTTTTACCTATTATATAAGCAAAATTCCAAATTTTTGATGACAAATGTTATTGATGTGGCTGTGGGGAAACAAGAACCCTTGTAAACTGCTGGTGGGAGTGTAAAATGGTACAATCAGTTTCCAGGGAAATTTGCCAATATATAACAACATGATACATTTGTTGATACATGATACACAGAAATTTCTAGATTTCCATCTGTCAGATATACTGGCAAAAATATGAAAATGTTTATATAAAACTATTTTTTACAGCATGATTTGTAATTGTAAAAGATTCGTTAAGTAAACCATGGTATATCTAGAAGACTGAATACTATGAAATTATAAAAAGAATGAGTAATATTGTGGTTAAAGAAGAGCTATGTTGCAGTTAGCTAGATCCATTTTAAACTTCGATGAAAACAGAATCACAAGACATTAAGGAGGGCACGTGATGTAATGAGTACTGGGTATTATATAAGAATGATGAATCACTGACCTCTACCTCTGAAACTAATAATACATTATATGTTAACTAATTGAATTTAAATTTCAAAAAACAGAATCACAATAGAAATTTATAACATTACTTCAACAAGGTTTAAGAACCTGAATATGGGATAGAGAGACAGCCCATGGAAGCTCAGCTCATTCTTCCTGGGAAAAATAGGGTAAGGAATAAAATGATTGTGGGGTTATAAAGGTGTAAGTATGGGGATTATCAATACACTTTCCTATATTCATAACACATACCAGTGAGCTTAGGAGAACTGCTTCAAGGACATGCGAACTGAAGTAAGACAGTGATGAAAGTTATGCATTGGGAGGGGTCATAGGTTTTTCTATCTGATGAATGGAGTCAGATCTGCCAAAAGGAAGAGAAAGTGACATGATGATTTTTACTGATTTTGTCTTGTTATTAAATGTGTTCACACATCAGGATTATAAGCAGTTTTATACTGTTCACAGTGTGGACACAGGAATGTGAATATCTGGATTTACTTGGCACAGAATTGTTCAAATACCAATAAGAAAAATAAAATAAGCCTACAAAGAGCAGAGGAGTTTTCCAGGTGGCAGCAATAGGTCTTATCTACTTCTGCGCTCTTTTCCCTGCACTGAGCTTCAGCAGCTGGGTTCATCCCAACAGAGATGGGAAGAGAGGCAGATGATCCCAAATAGGAAACTGACTGCTCCCCATTCAGTACACTTACTCTTCCTAATGTCTATGGGATGCAATTTCTAAGGTCTAAAGCCTTGCGGAAGGTCCAGCCAAGAGCATTCTTCACCTCATTTTTTCTCAGGCTATAAATGATGGGGTTCAACATGGGAGTCACAACAGTGTAGGATAATGACAGCAGCTTTTTTGCTCTCAGGAGAATTATTGGATTTAGGCTGGAAGTAGGTGAGGCTCAAAGATACATAGAACAGAGAGACAACAAGGAGATGGGAGGAGCAGGTAGAGAAGGCTTTATGCTTCCCTTTAGCTGATGGAATCTTAAGTACAGTAGCAGCAATGCGAGTGTAGGAACACAGGATCAGCAAACAGGGTATCATGATGACCAGAATGGTTCCAACAATTGCATAGATCTCAAACAGTGCTGTGTCTGCACAGACCAGCCTCAGCACAGGTGGGCTGTCACAGAAGAAGTGATTCACCTTGTTGGTGCCACAGAATGGAAAGCTGAAGAGCCACGTGGTCTGCACAGTAGCTACGGGAAAGCCTGGAAACCAGGAGACAATAGCCAGTTTGGCACGTGTCCTTTGGTTCATGATGACTGCGTAGTGCAAGGGACTGCAGATGGCTACATAGCGGTCATATGCCATGGTGGCCAGGAGGAAGCATTCAGCACCTCCAAAGAAAAAGGAGAAATACATCTGTGTGGCACAGCCGAGGAAGGAGATGGTTGTGTCCCAGGCCAGCAGGGTCCCCGGCATTTTGGGCACAATGACTAGGTTGAAGCCAATCTCCAAGAAGGACAAGTTCCTGAGGAAGAAGTACATGGGACTGTGCAGCATGGGGTCAGCCAAAGCAACCAGAATGATGAGGCTGTTTCCCATCAGGGTGACCAGGTAGATGATTAGAAATGTCAGGAAGAGTAATGACTGTATTTCTGTAGGTAGGGAAGAGAAGCTCATGAGGATAAACTCTTCAACTCTTGTCCAGTCTCCTCTAGCCATAGATATAGAAATGAATCCCAGTTGTGATCATGGAGAGAGATTCTTGATTGGAAGAGTCAGACTCTGGATTTGTTTTTCAGATTCCTTTTTCGTGTCAGGAAAAGAGGCAAGATCAAGATCTCAGTTGGAAGAGGAAGGGCCTTGTATTGTCTAAGAAAAAGACATAAGGAAGAATGGCCAGAGCTTAAACTCAGAGATGGGCCTGGGCCAGCTTCTGGAGGATTTCATATTTCTCTATTTGTACATTAAGGTGTACAGAAAAGTTATACCAAATCAGAACCTTAAGTCTCTGAAGGGGTCACCAAAGGGCACATTTTGGGAGAAGTGATATTCCTGAAAGCACATAACCTTTTGAGAAACAAGCCCAATGTTCATGATTTCGTTAAAAACACATACATGTTGGGATGCCTGGGTGGCTCAGTTGGTTAAGCATCTGCCTTCGGCTCAGGTCATGATCCCAGGGTCATGAGATTGAGTCCTGCATTGGGCTACTTGCTCAGCGGGGAGCCTGCTTCTCTCTCTGACTGCTTCTTACTCTGCCTGTCACTCCCCTCTTGTGTGCTCTCTCCCTCTATCTGACCAATAAATAAATAAAATCTTTAAACAAACCCCAAATCTACGTGCATTTATCAAAGCTTTAGAAATATATTTATAATATAAGCAGAATAATGCATCTAATAATTTTTCTACTCTTCATGAATCTTTTTTTGCTGGCTGAAATTTGGGGGGTAAGTGAGGGGCTAGCATGTATTGAGGACAGTTAACACATGCCTGTGTTTTGTCCTTTTATATGTGCATTTTATAGGTGAGGAACTGATCCCAGAGAAGTTAAAGAACAGCAATTAAAGTGGTAAATCTCAAATCCAAACCACATTTGTTGGATTCCAGAGTTCTCAGATTTTCGCTGGACCATGCATCATTGGACTGCTCTGCCTTGATCTGAAGACTAACTCATTAATGCTTAAGAAAATCAAAATAGGAATTTCTGCAAAGTTACATTTTGTATTATTTGTTTCTAATTTGCAACTTACTATCATATGCTCTTCTTTTCTTGTTATCTTGGTAATCTAGAATATTGAATTCTAAAATGGAGGAATTATTAGTTGAAATGGGAAAATAAATAAAAAAAGAATTGGACGTGGTTAGGGAACTACTGTACAAAAAAATACAAGCTTAAAAACAGAAATAAAAACATTTATTAAGAGCAGTAGAGGGCGCCTGGGTGGCTCAGTTGGTTAGTCCTAGGCCTTCAACTCAGGTCATGATCCCAGAGTCCTAAGATCGAGTCCCACATCGGGCTTCCTGCTCAGCGGGGAGTCTGCTTCTCCCTCTGCCCTTTACCCTGCTTGTGCTCTCTCTCACTCACTCTCTCTCTCAAATAAGTAAATAAAAATCTTAAAAAAAAAAAAAAAGAGCAGTAGAAACCAGAATTGAAACAAAGTAGAAGAGAAACAAACATGTGGTCCTTGTTTTGGATACATTCCATCCAACAGACTTTTATTCTATGCTCAGCAATTTGGACCTTATTCCATAAAGAGAGCCACCTGAATATTTGAAGCACAGGAGTGACATTGTTATATATGCCATGTAGAAAGATCACTCTGTCATTGAGAATGGATGGTATAGGGTGGAATTATTGGAGGGATCAAATCTCTATACCTGGGATCAAGACGACCAGATGGTATGCTCATCCTTCTATTTCATATATAATCCATTTTTAAGCAGTAGACAAACTAATGAAGAGAAGTTCAATATTAGTCCGGTCATGGTGAGTAATTTGAATTTCAAGGTTGTATTTAAAACTCCAAAACATCTATTCAGGAAAAGAAAATCATTTTTGACAAAGGATAATGATCAGACCAATCTAAGATTTCTCTGAAACACTAAAAATTAAATGAAGCAATGTCTACAACTTTGAGCTCAACTAAAATACAAGTTTCAAAAAAATTAATAATAAAAGGATCACTGATGCAGCAAACAGAGGATTTTAATTAGAAACTCCTACTGTCATTTAATACAATGCAGCCCTGTGCTTTTCAGAATAAGTAAATAGAGAAAGACATGAGAGGTATGACAACAATAATTCAAATTAATGGGATGAATCCAAGACATCAGAATAGTTGTTCCCTTTCTTAAAAAAGAATCTGAAAGAAACTGAAGACATATTGAATTGTTTTCAATATGTATTCTCAAAAAAGCCCTATGAGATATTAAGTATTGAATAAGTAGTTATAAAAATGACGGTCTTATGTCAGAAAAGACCATGGTGGCTGGGGTGGAGTGGGGGTGAGGATGGTGACCATGATTATCAAATTAAAAGGCTGTGTTAGAAACTAAGAAAACTGAATTGGTGAATTAGAATACAAGTTTGAGAAATTATACTCACATTACTGAGAAAAATTTTGAAAATAGGAAAATAATGAGAAGAATAATGAAGTAAAGCACAGGAAATAAAATAAATCTGATAGGCATTCCAGAATGACATGACAAAGAAAAGAGAAACAATACTCAAAAAAGTACCAGGGGAAGAACAAACATCTCTGAGCTAAAGGAAGGCATGACTTTTAAATGAAAGAATCTCTAGGTTCAAAACAAAATAAATTTTAAAAGGTTTACACAAACATTTCTTTATTATTAGTGAAAGTTTTTTTTTTAAATTTGGAGATAGGGAAAAATTCTGTTAAGTAACTAGACTAGAAAATGATAAAAATAAAACAAAATTAATTTTAAAGACCCCTATAAACCACAACCAAACAAAAACTTTAGCCCAACTGCAAAGGCAAAAAAAAAAAAAAAAAAATCAGAGAGCTCTGTTTCTAGGAAAATGGGAGAGATGTGCTTTTCCTTATTCTTTCTAGACATTATATGTGAAAGGAGCATAACTAAAACTAAAACCCCTAGACATTATATGTGAAAGGAGCATAAGAAGATTCTGAAAGATGGACAGAAGTCAGAGGAGCTAGGTATCTCAGAACCCAAGGAAGGTCATGGTAGTAAGTCCATTGGGATTTCATTTTACCTCATATAACCCAGACTACTTTCTCAATATAATTTGAATATCTGTAAAAATAACAGCCAACTTACAAGTAAAACATTAGAGCAGAGATTCTTAAATTCGGGGGATCATGCAATCTTCTGAGAATCTGACAAAAACTATGGAATCTCTCTCCTTCAAAAAAATATATAATATTATATGTATTTTGGAGGAAGTCTGAGATCTCCTGAAGTCCTTCTGGAGACTCCCAACTTAGTTTCACAAAAAGTTTTGGAGATTTTGGCCAGTGCAATTAGACCAGGAAAATAAATAAGAAGTAAATATTAGAAAGAAAAAGATAACGTTATTATTAGAGGAAGATGAAAAACTATCAATATTAAGAAATACAATTGGTTGGCCAGTTTCAAGATTGATATATCAAATAAGTGGTTTTCCAATATTCATGAAATTGGAGTCTGGGGGAGTCTGCTTTTCCCTCTCTCGCTCCCCCTGCTTGTGTTCCCTCTCTCGCTGTGTCTCTCTCTGTCAAATAAATAAATTAAAAAATCTTAAAAAAAGATATTAAAACATATTATAATACTATTTCACAATGTTTTATTATATTCTCTCTTAATATTAAAATGTTTTGTTATGTTTATTTGTTCATGCTTTGAAGAATTGTACTTTAGGCAAATAATTGAAACAGAATGACTCCCAGCAGCAGTGCATATATAAGACAAATTCAATAAACAGCTTTGGGGCAACTTGAAGGGAAGATAAATGTTACAGTCTCACCTTAAACAATACACCAAAATACATCAAATATGGATGATTTAAGTGTAAATAGGAAGCCGTAGTTGAATTTGAAAAGAAATGTAAGTTAATATTTACATTAGCTTTCCGAAGGTCTTTCTCAGCATAAACTCTAAAACAGAATCTAAAAAAGATAAGATTCATTGATTTGAACATATAAAATTAAATGTTTGAACATTAAAAGCCTGACATAGAAATTAAAGATAAATTCCAAATAGAGAAAATATATATGAGATAAATTTCAAGAGATCGTTGCAGTTTATCCAAGAGAAAATTAGGTAAAGCTATAATCATTCAATTCACATAATCAGAAATCAAATGCCAAAAAAACATGAAAAATGTTCAAAGTCATCAGAAATCAAATGCAATTTTTTTAAAACAGAGATTATCTTTCTCAAAAATTTAAAATATCAATTATTTATTTGGGGTAAAAGTGAAAGAATATAGACATTTGAACACTGTAGGTCCAAATGATAGGTGGATTTCACAGTATGTATCAGAGACCCTTTGAACTAGCAATTACATATCTACAACTTTATTTATTTATTTATTTTTAAAGATTTTATTTATTTATTTGACAGAGAGAGAGACAGCAAGAGAGGGAACACAAGCAGGGGGAGTGGGAGAGGGAGAAGCAGGCTTCTGCGAGCAGGGAACCCGATGCGGGGCTTGATCCCAGGACTCTAGGATCATGACCTGAGCCGAAGGCAGATGCTTAACGACTGAGCCACCCAGACGCCCCCATGTCTACAACTTTAGATTAAGATTATGTGTAAATTTTATCTAGTAGAATTCTCCTCTCAACTCTATTTACAATAGAATAATTGAAACAAACAATAAAGAATAGTCTAAATATGTAAAAATAGATCAGTGAAATAAATTGTACTACATCTGTACTATGGAATGCTATGAAGTAACTTTTTTTATTAGTTTCAGAGGTAGAATTTAGTGATTCATCAGTTGCATATAACACCCAGTGCTCATTACATCAAGTGCCGTACTTAATGCCCATCACCCAATTATCCCTTCCCCTCACCCACCTCCCCTCCAGCAACCCTGTTTGTTTCCTAGAGTTCAGAATCTCTTATGGTTCACCTCCCTCTCAATTTTCATCTTATTTTCTCTTTCCTTCCCTTCCCCTATGTTCATCTGTTCTGTTTCTTAAATTCCACGTATGAGTGAAATCATATGGTATGAACTAATTTTAAAGTATGTTGTAAGAATATCAAATAACATGTTTTGCAAAGTTGGTAAGTTAGGCTACAAAATAGTAGGTTCAATGTAAGACATTTATTTCAAAATGAAAATTTATATATATGCATACATGCATGCATAAATATACATATAGAAACCTTCAGTTCTATTCCTTTGTTAATATCTTAGTGATATAATTACAAGTGCTTTAAATTTCTTCTTTGCATTTTATATTTTTTGTACTATCTACAGTGAAATATATTGGTTTTTATTTGAAGAACAAATACTTGGACATAATAAGGAATAAAATACTTACAACACAAAAAAACCCATAAGTAAAAGGGAAAGATAAATGACAAACAGGAAAAATATTTGCAATAATGGCAACAAATAAAAAGCATTTGTCTATCTGATAAGTAAGGAGTCATATAAATAATTTTTTAAAAGACATGATCTCCCCAAAAGAGAAATAGAAGATGCAAAATTTTATTCCACCAGAAAGTGCCAATGGCCAGTAAGCATATAAAAATTGTTCTATTTTGCTAGTAATAAAATTAAAAATTAATATAGAAATTCAGTTTCTTCATAAAACTTGAAAAATTGAAAAATATTCAGTGTTAGGGGTGGTGTAGTAAGCAATATATTATTTTGTTTAGGGCTGTGTAAATTAGTATAATCTCTCTAAAAATCAATTTGGCACATTTGTGTGAGGATTCTTCACTGTTCATACATTTTGATGCAAGAACCTCTCTTGTAGAAGAGATGGAGGCAATGATTTTACATGTAAGTTTGTTCAGTGCCAACCATTAGTGATAACTTGAAAATAATCATTAATAGATAAATGAATGGAGGGGCGGAGCAAGATGGCGGAGGAGTAGGAGACCTGGATTTCGTCTCCTCTCAGGAATTCAGCTGGATAGGGATCAAACCATTCTGAACACCTACAAACTCAACAGGAGATCGAAGAAAAGAAGAGCAACAACTCTCTCATCAGAAAAGCGACCACTTTCTGGAAGGTAGGACGTGCGGAGAAGTGAATCCGACGCGATATTCGGGAGGATAGACGGCGGGGGA
>NW_028043781.1:0-446 GCF_054177405.1 Leptonychotes weddellii
CCATTAGGGTAAAGTAAGCAAAGTGTACAAGGGATCTTTGTATTTTTTCTTAGAACTACATGTGAATCTATCTCAATAAGGTGCCTGGGTGGCTCAGTCAGTTATGCATCTGCCTTCAGCTCAGGTCATGATCTCAGGGTCCTAGGATCCAGTCCCGCATCAGGCTCCCCGCTCAGCAGGGACCTGCTTCTCCCTCTGCAAAATGAAAAATAAGAATCCTTAGAAATTGGTATTTCTCCCCCTCCCTTTTTTTTTTTGCCTCAATAAAAGGGCAACATAATAGCAAGGATTGACAGGTGAAATAAGAGCATTATGTGGGTATGGGTAATTCTTGTCTTTAAAAATAAGCAGTCGGCATGTAATAGTTCTAGTGTTAATTTTACACACATTTCTGTTTCAACATGTAGTACTGATTCTGATTTCCACCAAAAGCCTAATAATAATGG
>NW_028043782.1:0-446 GCF_054177405.1 Leptonychotes weddellii
CCTGGGTGGCTTACTCAGTTAAGCAGCTGCCTTCGGCTCAGGTCATGATCCCAGGGTCCTGGTATCGAGCCCCACATCAGGCTCCCTGCTCAGCAGAGAGCCTGCTTCTCCCTCTCCCTCTGCCTGCCTTTTTGACTACTTGTGCTCTCTCTCTGTCAAATAAATAAATAAAATCTAAAACAAAACAAAACAAAACAAAACAAACCTATATGCCAACAAATTGGACAACTTAGAAAAAGTGGATAAAGGGGCGCCTGGGTGGCTCAGATGGTTAAGCGTCTGCCTTCAGCTCAGGTCATGATCCCAGGGTCCTGGGATCGAGCCCCGCATCGGGCTCCCTGTTTAGTGGGGAGTCTGCTTCTCCCTCTCCCTCTACTGTTCCCCCTGCTTGTGCTCTCTTGCTCTCTCTGTCAAATAAATAAATAAAATCTTTAAAAAAAAAAAAA
>NW_028043783.1:0-446 GCF_054177405.1 Leptonychotes weddellii
AGTTCCCCACCGTGGCGTCCACGGCGGCCTCCCTGTGCACTTGGCTTCTCTCGTTTCCTGGCAATGGAGCCCGACTTCTCTTCCCTTCTCACCACAGCCTCTTTCCCAGGGAACACGAGATCCTCAAAGAGGTAAGCATGGCCGTTGAACGGGGTCAACTTTACTCAGAACCCAGAGCGCGGACTTTCTGAGTAAAACTTCTTCGAGCTGTGTTTTCTGGATAACCCAAGGTTCCCCAGAGCCCCTTTCCTGCTTGCAATCCCCTTTCTTGCCATGGTCAGCATTCTTTTTTTCTTTTTTTTTTAAGATTTTATTTATTGGGGCGCCTGGGTGGCTCAGTCGTTAAGCGTCTGCCTTCGTTCGGCTCAGGTCATGATCCCAGGGTCCTGGAATCGAGCCCCGCATCGGGCTCCCTGCTCCGCGGGAAGCCTGCTTCTCCCTCTCCC
>NW_028043784.1:0-446 GCF_054177405.1 Leptonychotes weddellii
CATATCCACATGTGACATCTGCGCAGATGAATGTGTGCCAGCCTGCCTGTCTTGGTCTTCATGTCATTCATTGCCACAACTTATTAAAACACCTCTCATGCAGGTCCAACAGCATAGTTGACATCATTTAAACCACAAAGCAGAACAAATTATGCAAATGCACACAGCCAACATGAAAGTCCATTGATTTCCTGAAGTCAAATATAATGAATTCTCATCACAAATTTTATGTTATGAACTAATGGAAAGGGACTAAAAGTAGTAAACAGGGGCAGAGACAACAGTTGGGAGAACTGCATACAGAAGGTTACAATATAACAATACCACAATAATGCAATCAAGGAACCAAAATTAGTCATTCAATGTATTGCTTTAAAATAGCACTTAGTCTAGATCATATATGTTTGGAAGAAATGTGAACTTCGTGTCTTTTATTCTAGGGAAAA
>NW_028043785.1:0-446 GCF_054177405.1 Leptonychotes weddellii
AGCATCCATAGTCTCTCATGGTTCCTTTCCCCCACCGATTTCCCCCCTTCATTTCTCCCTTCCTACTATCTTCTTTTTTTAAAAAATTATAATGTATTATTTGTTTCAGAGGTACAGGTCTGTGATTCAACTGTCTTACACAATTCACAGCGCTCACCATAGCACATACCCTCCCCAGTGTCTATCACCCAGTCACCCCATCCCTCCCACCCCCCACCACTCCAGCAACCCTCAGTTTGTTTCCTGAGATTAAGAATTCCTCATATCGGGGCACCTGTGTGGCTCAGTTGTTAAGCATCTGCCTTTGGCTCAGGTCATGATCCCAGGATCCTGGGATCAAGCCCCACATTGGGGTCCCTGCTTGGTGGGAAGCCTGCTTCTCCCTCTCCCGCTCCCCCTGCTTGTGTTCCCTCTCTCGCTGTGTCTCTCTCTGTCAAATAAATAAA
>NW_028043786.1:0-446 GCF_054177405.1 Leptonychotes weddellii
GCCTGGGTGGCTCAGTTGGTTAAGCGACTGCCCTTGGCTCAGGTCATGATCCTGGAGTCACAGGATCGAGTCCCGCATCGGGCTCCCTGCTCGGCAGGGAGTCTGCTTCTCCCTCTGACCCTCCTCCCTCTCATGCGCTCTGTCTCTCATTCTCTCTCTCTCAAATAAATAAATAAAATCTTTAAAAAAAAATGTTTTTCGGGGGAATGTGGTGTTAATGACAAAGTTGAGCGTAGAAAGCAAAAGGCTTATTCATAAGGAAGATGTTATTATTTTAAATTATGAATACTCTTCCATTCATTCAACAAACATTATTGGTCACCTATTATGTGCCAGGCAACATGTTAAGTCAGGGGTTCCTAAACTATTTGGTCTCAGGATCCCTTTTACACTCTTAAAAATTACTGAAGACACCAAGGAACTTTTTTTTATGAGTATTATATTTA
>NW_028043787.1:0-446 GCF_054177405.1 Leptonychotes weddellii
AGTTTCTCATCCCCAGAATGGGGCAGTAAATGCGGGTCTCCTAGCGGTGGAGAGAGAATGAGATGGGAGTGTGTCCCAGTCCTGTGCCTCTCATGGCCTTCAGCCCAGTGTCACAGCTGGACAGAGCCTGAATCTCCCGTTTGGCCTGAGGCAGAGTCACTCAGGTATGGCCCCTCTGCTTGGGCAGCTTCCTAGGCTACAGCTAGCTCTCACACACACACACACACACACACACACACACACACACCCTGTCCCCACTTCTTGGCCACGCTGGATCTTGCAGACAATCCCTCAGAGGCACCGGTTGAGGGTGGCAGGGGGCAGCCGTCCCCCCTCCCCTGCACCGATATGGTCTCCCCACATCTTCAGTGCCAGGCTGTCATCAGGCCTCACCAGCTCTCATTACCTCACTGCTAAGGCCCTTTCATCACCCCATGCCACGAGTG
>NW_028043788.1:0-446 GCF_054177405.1 Leptonychotes weddellii
CCTGGGTGGCTCAGTTGGTTAAGCGACTGCCTTCAGCTCAGGTCATGATCCCAGGGTCCTGGGATCGAGCCCCGCATCGGGCTCCCTGCTCGGCGGGAAGCCTGCTTCTCCCTCTCCCACTCCCCCTGCTTGTGTTCCCTCTCTCGCTGTGTCTCTCTCTGTCAAATAAATAAATAAAATCTTTAAAAAAAAAAAAATAAAATAAATAAAAAAAATAAAATAAAATAATGCCTACATGGGACGCCTGGGTGGCTCAGTCGGTTAAGCGTCTGCCTTCGGCTCAGGTCGTGATCCCAGGGTCCTGGGATCGAGTCCCGCATCGGGCTCCCTGCTCCGCAGGAAGCCTGCTTCTCCCTCTGCCTCTGCCTCTCTCTCTCTCTATCTCTCATGAATAAATAAATAAAAATCTTTAAAATAAATAAATAAATAAATAAATAAATAAATAA
>NW_028043789.1:0-446 GCF_054177405.1 Leptonychotes weddellii
AATACACAGAGCAAAGCCCAAGAGGTGATTCTGATCCCCTCAAAATCAAGAAATGACTGATTACTTCCTTCAGCACATCCAAGTGAAACATGAAAATTAGTGTCACTATAGACTACATATTAACATGATTCAAATGGGAGAGATGAGATGAGCAATCAGCTCAGTATAAATCATTCTTACTTTGTGTGTTCACTTGTTACGGAGTTTATGCATTCCTAATCCTAAAGTGGTTTTGATTCAGTCTAGTTGGTTCTGAAGCTCACTTGAAGATTATTCATTGATAGCGATGAGGAGTATGAATTACAGAGAGGCTGAGCCACGGAAGGCTGGGACAGTAGTCAGTCCATACAAGAAAGAGAAGAGCCAGAATTACAACCATGATGGGGGAGATAAAAAAGATGCAGTACCAAGAAAGAAGAGCTGTCTCTAGGCCGCGTCAACGCAGG
>NW_028043790.1:0-446 GCF_054177405.1 Leptonychotes weddellii
CAAAGGGTCCTCAACATGGTGTATTCAGCAGAGGGGCCTCGGGGACCTCAGGTCAGGGAGGAAAGGGAGGGGAAGCGAAGGGGTCAGCTCCATCCCTCCCTCTCTCCCCACCCCCCACCCCCCGCCCCGCTCCCTGCTATGCTAGTCTGGTTCTATCTATTCTATGTATTTATTTGAAACAAGGTCGGGGGGGGGGGGGGGTTGGAGAATTCTGTCCACAGCGGATTGAATTCCAATCTTGACTAACAGCCCCATTTTACCAAGAGGACAGGGGGTTCGGGAACATGCCCAAGGTCCCTGAGCTTGTGGGGGTAGAGCCCCGGAATCTGGCTCTGTGACACCAGGGTGGTGTCCCCCACCGAGCCTCCCTCCCCAGGCAGCGGCGGGGAGGCCTGTTGCTGATCGGGCCCTGGGCGTGCGTGGGAAGGGCTCTGCACCCAGCGCCG
>NW_028043791.1:0-9461 GCF_054177405.1 Leptonychotes weddellii
GGCTAGCCTGGTGATGGGTATTAAAGAGGGCACATACTGCAAGGAGCCCTGGGTGTTATACGCAAACAATGAATCATGGAACACTACATCAAAAACTAATGATGTAATGTATGGTGATTAACGTAACATAATAAAATAAAAAAAAATAAACTATGTGTGCTTTCTTGATTTTCTCACCTAGAAAGAGTCATATGATCATAAGATATATTGAGGGTCTAAAAGTCATGATTTACTAAACCAATATACAAAATGTGTGCTTTCTGAAATAAACGCAAATTTTATTCTTTAAATTTTTGTTCTATGAATGCAGTGTAAATGAAAAGAGGAGGGAAGTGAGGTCTGTAAAGTCAAGTGGAGGATTTACATGTACTTACTATCTGATTTGTTAACATTTTCTAATTCTCCAAACAAAAACAATTACTTCCTACTGTAAAAAAATTATAAGATCAATGAATCAAAGGGGTCCCAATTTACCAAGTAATAATTGGTTTACCTCTGAGTTATAATCTACCATTGTTCATTCACACTCCTTTCTGAAATGTTAGCAGAATTTTTGTTGTTGTCATTGTTGTTATTAAAAAGGATGAATATTTTCAAATTCCCATTATGGCAGCAACAATTGTACTTGCCAAACATTTCATCTGCACCACCACATTTCTGTTCCCCTTGACCCTGTAACTAGTAGTGGCCTGTGGACTTTGGGCAGCAATGATGTGTGTCACCTCCAGCCAAAGCTTGGAAAAGCCAACAAACAACTCTCAAGTTCTTTCTTCTGCTAAGGGAAAAGCAGACAAGGCCTCATGCTGATATGGTAAAGTCATAGATCAGTTCAGTCTCAATTGCTGGGGCCCTGCTGTCCTAAACAGTTGTCCTAATCCATAACAGATTATGTACAAGAGAGAAATAACCTTTTGTTTTGTTAAACCAGAGAACCCTCGTGATTATTAGCATAGAGTACCCTGCTCTGTACTGACTAATTCTTATCTGAGGTATCAGTTTTATCTCCTCCCTTCAGTACCACTTGACACTTACTTTACCCATATAGACATCCAACAAATATATCTAAGTATAATTGGGGGGCTAAAACAAGTTAAAAATTAGGAAAGTATATGTGTATATGAATAAGTTGCTTAAAGGGACTAGGGCTTTTGGAAGACCACAATAATGGAGGACCATTACTAGCCCTCAATAATTATTCTATCATTAAATAATTATGCTGAAGGAAACTAATAAGGATATGAACGGAAAAGCTGAGAAGTGGTACAAGGCATATACCTTTTTACTCTGAATCCAGCAGATCCACCAGCAGACTGAGGTAACCAGCAACATGCTCAGAGAAGTCTAAACCTATCCATTGCCTTTACTTCTTCCTAATTTATATAAAAGAGCACTAATAACCGATAACTTATGACTTAGCCTATAGGACAAGGTTAAAAGTTCAAGAGCCTTTTTGGTTTTTTTTAAGCAAAATTATGTAATATGGTAAAACTGAAAGCAGCAGTTGGGAAAAGCTTAATCTAAAAGGTTTCATTTTTATAAAAAGGGTTTTGAAATGAACTATAATGAAATTGAATGGATACATTCCTGGAGCTTTTCAAGTTTCTAAGAGAAAATAACTGGATTCATAACAACATTTCAGATTTGAAGTTTTTTACCAGAATTATTTGAATGCAAACGTTTTTGGCTGTTTATGGGAGGGGATGTGTAGGTAATGCCAGTAGTGTTCTAAATGTGACGTTTGCACACTATTAAACCCAATGAACTATGAATATGTTAGTTGAAAATATCATTTCTCGGGGCGCCTGGGTGGCTCAGCCGTTAAGCGTCTGCCTTCGGCTCAGGGTCCTGGGATCGAGCCCCGCATCGGGCTCCCTGCTCCGCGGGAAGCCTGCTTCTCCCTCTCCCACTCCCCCTGCTTGTGTTCCCTCTCTCGCTGGGTCTCTCTCTGTCAAATAAATCTTTAAAAAAGAAAAAAGAAAAAAAGAAAATATCATTTCTCCAGTTACTTCAATTGATTTAAATCTGGTGTTGAGGCATTTCAGTTCTAACCTCAGAACATTTTGAAGACTAAATCCAAAGGACTTTGATTACTTCGGTTATTTCTGATTTGTTTAAAATATTTAAATGACTAGTTTTAACATAGACTTGTATATAATAATTGTCACTGGCTAGGAATTAAAGCAATGAGAAACTTGTCATGCTGCTTTCTGAAATCTTAAAGCACTATGTTCTCTATTAGAAAGACTCTTGCAGATATAGTTTCACTTGCTCATGGGTCACTAGGTGGATTTATACTTGTGGTTTACACCTTAACTGGTGCCTATCGCTAATCTGACAAGCCAACTGGTGGAACACTTAAACACTTCCTTGTTAAAATGACTCAACAGAGGTAGGATTATGCACTAGAGCATTAATCAAAAGACATCTGTTCCAACAAGAAATTTTGCAGTTTTCTAGTTGTTCTCTGAAAATTTAGTGAGATATCTAGGTTACAAATCTCAGCATTTGCATAATATTGACACAGATTATAGATTAGTCTGAAGTATTTATAAGATAAAGAATGTATAATATGTATATATAAAGATAATTTTAGCTCTTCTAAGATGATATCCAAATTTAAAATCTAATTATTTCAACATTAGTCACTCTTCTACATTTTAAAATATAGTGCTTAACTGTATAGTTACCAAAGTTGGATGGGAATTCCTAATTTCAGATTTAATACCTAAAAAACAGTACATATTCTTTCAGAATGTGCCCTGTAGCTCTTCACCAATGGTTATGTGGGAGAATGTTTGGTCTCTCTGAGAGCAGGGATTTAACATTTCCTTTCAAAAATTCAAGATCCTGGAGCTAAAGTGAAAGCAAATAATAAATATGCATGGGTCCTAAATGTAAGATGTTATCAATTAGAATTGTTCCAGCCTCAAGTAGTACTATTCCCAACTCAGAACTGCTTAGACAATAAGGACCACATGACCTCATGCAACAAGAGTCCCAGGGGAGGAGGTTCCAGAATTCATTAAATCAATGGCTAAATGAAATAATCAAACATCCAATTCCTCTAATCTTTCTGAGCAAGCATCCCCTTCCTGTCAGCTAATGTCCTTAGACTTGACCCTTTTTGGTGTTACTGATGAGCTTTCAGCATCCCATCCTCACACAACCATTGAAATGTCAAAAGAGGCAAAGGGGATGTATTCCTAAGAGGGATGAAATCTTTTCCAGAGGCCCCTAGATTTCCTCAACACTGTCCTTATATAACAAAATCCTTCTTAAATCCTTCTTAATTCAGGCTTGAGAGGACTAGAATTGCCATGATATTCAGTAATCAAGATTCATCCTCTAGCTAGATCTGAGGAGGATCCCCTTTTTCTAAAGCAGGTGGCCACCTGAGGTCTAAGTAAATTTGTGGTTAGATTAACAAAGAAAAATTGGGGAAGAATGACTATTAGGTAGGTGACCGACAGTGCTTGCCCTAGAGCATGAAAGGATTATTTCACAGGATCCAAAAATAAATACTAAGAGGACTGTGATGAGGGGCAAAATGGGATGTTTTGGTACTATTTCCCATTTGCAGAAATATCATTATTTTTTACTTGCTAATCCTTCTGATGATTAGTATTGTTGTATAATTAATGTAGTTATGGATAGTAAGACTGAGCATTTGGATGGAAACATCATTAAAACCATGAAAGACTGGAAAATATATATGGAGAAGAAAAATAATGCTTTTTAGCGTTAGCAAGGGACGTACCCGAGTACCCTTGATGCAGGTAAAGAGAATAAGAAAATTTTAACATATTGGAACAATAAATAACTTCAACATAAAAGAAAGGTTTTTTAAAAAAGATTTTATTTATTTATTTGAGAGAGAGAGAGAATGGAACAGAGGGAGAGGGACACACAGAGCACAGAGCCCGACACAGGGCTCTATCCCATGACCCATGAGATCATGACCTGAGCAGAAACCAAGAGTCAGTGCTTAACCAACTGAACCACCCAGGTGTTCCAAAGAAAGTTATTGTTTAGGCTACACTGAAATGCTATTCTTTTTTTTTTTTTTTAATTTATTCATTTGAGAGAGAGAGCATGAGCAGGGGTGGGTAGGCACAGGGAGAGGGAGAAGCAGGCTCCCCGCTAAGCAGAGAGCCCAATGTGGGGTTTGATCCCAGAACCCTGGCATCATGACCTGAGCTGAAAGCAGACACTAACTGACTGAGCCATCCAGGCACCCCTCAAATGCTATTCTTAAGAATCTATCAATGTGTATTAAGTATACTAGTTCAAAATTAACTCTAAGATGTTCAAAACTAGCATATTGTTGGTACGTTGTTATTAAGAAAACTTAGGATCATTAACTTGAAGGGTAACTTTTAGGTGTGGAAGTTTTAGCACACAGAATCATAAACAGCCTTTTTCTTTAAAAAAAAGGGGGGGACGTTCTCCAGCTAATAATTTTTGCTTGTAATTATAACAATGATACTTTGAGATTTAAAAATGAACAAAGAATTCAGTAACAAGAATATGCTTCCTCCATAATATCAGTTAAATACTGACAAATCCAATATTAATGTGGTAGAAATTTATCTTAACTCACAGACAGACCTGAATTATTGTTATCTCCTGAGATCACCTGGAGGGCATCCTTCAGGCCAGTAGACATAGCTCTAGGGGCATAATAGAGTACATTTGTTTGAACAACAGATGACTGAGGTTGGCTCACTTGGAAACTCCTTACAGCCAAAAACTGTAGTAAATTTTCCATCACTTTTTATTTTCTATTTCCTCGACTTTAACACCTGTATGTTAATACCAGCAAATGGAGTACAAGTCTTTGATCTATTCAGAGTTTGTTGCACACTTGCACATTTGGTTTGGATGAGTCACTGACTAGGTGGCTATTGTTGTAAGACAGATAATGAGTAGGTATAGCAAAGTTATCTTAATGTCTGGAGAATCTTCTTTTTATCCCCTGGAGTGCTAAGTGCATTTTCTTCTCTGATCCTCAAATAGGTTCTAAAATTCCACCCCTTTATAGAAGACTTAATAATAGGAGGAAAACCAAAAATTCAGCTGTGACCTTACCTAGTTAAACATTAAACCCTAATTAGCTGTCATTGTTCACTGTCTCAAAAAATTAAACAGAACTTTTGTTTTAGATTGTATATTCTTCTATTCTTACTTTTTCTTCCTAATCTCATCTTTTTACAGAGTGATGATTAATATTAGTCTGTAGGCCAGATTTTTTGGGACACTTCAGATATCACATCCTGCCTCATTGTCCACATAAATATGTGCTTACTGGTCAGATGACACATCATACATGTTTATCAAATCACTCCCTCATAGAACAGAATTTGTCCTTACCCTTCATACAGAAGACTCCTCCTATATAGACACAATTTGGGTAAAATTATAGTTCTCCATGTTCATAAGTGAAGTTAGTGGAACTTCTAGCGTTTTGTGTTTATTGCCATATGGTCAAATGGAAAAATGATACATCATTTGTATCAATACATCATTTGTATCATTGTGTCAAAGGGAAAAATGATACATCATATAGGATACTGAGGGTTAATTTTCCCACAGAATATGAATGTCTTGGGAATTAGAACAAAAGTAAGAAATATTAACTTTGTAGGGTAATATTACCTTTGTTGAGATTCAGACATACCTGGCTTTCTTAGAGTCCTGGTGGGACATTCCTAAGAAAATTTTCTTTGCAAGGCATCTGAAGTGATCCTCAGGAAAGAACTCTTCTAGGGAACAGAAATATCTGAAGCATGTCTTGGAAAAAGAGTGTAACACACCAACCTGCCAGTAACAGAGGGAAATAACTCATCCCAAGAGAAGTAGCCATGCATGAGAGTTAACCGTTTAAACTAGAGTCATTGTTGAAGGGGAGTCACGATTCCAATTACACCATGATGAGTACTTCCAGCCCAATCTCATATATCCCAAGGAGAAAAAGGACTGTAAAAAAACTACAGAAAAACTATGTAAAACACTGGGTTACAAGCAGGTCTGCTTTGGGAGCTCTCCAGCAGAATACTGCATGAGAGGGAGTGGCCTTTTGCTCCAGTTTGTCATACATCACCGTGTAGGTATGCCACCATGACAGGCTAGGTCACTGGTATATTAGTCAGGGTTCTCCAGATAAGGAAGGAAGGAAGGAAGGAAGGAAGGAAAAGAAGAGAAGAGAAGAGAAAAGAAAAAAAAAAGAAAAGAAAAGAAAGAAAAGAAAAGATTTATTATATGGAATTGTCCAAATGATTATGGAGACTGAAGTCCAAAATCTGCAGTGTGGGAAGGCAGGCTGCAGACCCAGGAGAGCTGATGGTGCAGATGAAATCCAAAGGCAACATACTGGAGAATTTTCTTCTGCTTAGGGAAACCAGTCTTTTTGTTCTATTCAGGCCTTCTGAAAAGGCCTACCTACACTATGGAGGGCATTCTGCTTTACCCAATGTTCACAAATGTAAATGTTAATTTCATTCAAAAACACTCTCAAAGTTGACACATAAAATTAGCCATCACAACTGCCAATATCTGAGGGGAGAAGATTGGTTTAATGAACATATTTAACACCCTTAGGGATTCCTGGAAGTAGTGATAAGTGAAAAGAGGACCCTGTAGGTTGTTAGTCTATTACAATAGCAGGGGAGATATAAGTCAGTGGAATTTAAATCATTGCAATTATTTAGTTTCATACGGTCATGTAAAACAAGCTATTTAGGCCAATACAAACTCCACCTACAGGTTGTTCTTCATTTGCGCAATGGGCATTTTGGGCTATAAACCATTAAAAGGTTAGACAGTGTCTGATTTAGAATACTTAGCAAATTATCATGTTTTCAATAATATTTAATGACTATTTTTGCAAACAGGGTGACATTATATTATGGTATTTAGAAGCATAGTGGAATGAGCACATTGTTTCAAACCCTGGTTCTAACTGCTTACTGTGTAGCTTTCTGTAAATTACTTGATGTTTCTATACTTCAGTTTCCTTATGTGAAAATACAAATACTTATATAACCTATACATAGTTGTTAAGAAAAATAAATGAGATCATATTGAGCATTTAGCACAATTTTTACTGCATAGTCAATACATGTTAACTATTGTTCTTATTATAATTTTAGTAGTGTGATCAAGCTATAAGTTTTCAGCTAATTATCAATCCATCCATTTGTATGCATTTATTATGCAGTCAAAGGTTTGCCAAAAGTTAACATTTAACAGTAATAGAAAGACTGGTTAACAACAGCATAAATGTAGAGCAATTACAAGTGAAGGAAATGGTTAATAACATCTGTACTTTATGCTTAATTGGTTTATCATAAGGGAAAATAAAATTTTCTGTGTGAATATGTTTTATAATCTATATAGTATGGATTATATTCAGTGGGCGCCAACATACAAGAAAGTTCCTTTCTTCTTTTTTTTTTATTGACTATTTTTTAGAGTAGTTTTAGGTTCACAGCAAAATTGTGCAAAGAGTACCAAAATTTCGCATATACCACCTGCTCCAACACATGCATAGCCTCCTTGATTATCAACATTCTGACCAGAATGGTACATTTGAGCCACGGATAAACCTACATTGACACTGACATGTTATTACAAGAGTCACTCTTGGTGTTGTACATTCTATGGGACTGGACAAATTTATAATGACATGATCATGTATAAATGATCAAGTGCCATTGTAGTTTCATAAAGAGTAATTTACTGTCCTAAAATCCTCTCTGCTCCCCCCGCCCTCCTCTAACCCCTGGCAACCACTGATCTTTTTACCATCTCCATAGCTTTGCTTTTCCCAGAATGTCATATATAAATATAATATAGGTGAAATTATTTAGCATTGGCTTCTTTCACATAGTAATGTACACTTAAGTTTCTTCCATGTATTTTCTTGGCTGGATAGCTTTTGTGTACAGGTGTGTGCTGGATAATATCCCAATGTCTGGATGTACCACAGTTTAACCATTGACATACTAAAGTACATCTTGGTCTCATCCAAACTTGGGCAATTATGAATAAAGCTGATATAAACATTTGTGAGCAGGTTTTTGTGTGAATGTAAATTTTCAATCCTTTTGTGTATACCAAGAAACATATAACAGTGGATTGTATGGTAAGAGTATGTTTAGTTTTACAAGAAACTGAAAACTGAATCAGACAACAAAAAGAAATGAAAGGTATTCAAATTGGCAAAGAAGAAGTCAAACTCTCTCTTCGCAGATGACATGATACTTTATGTGGAAACTCCAAAAGACTCCACCCCCAAATTATTAGAACTCATACAGCAATTCAGGAATGTAGCAGGATACAAAATCAATGCACAGAAATTGTTTGCTTTCTTATACACTAACAATGCAACTGTAGAAAGAGAAATGAGAGAAATGATTCCATTTACAATAGCACCAAAAACCATAAGATACCTCAGAATAAACCTAACAAAAGAGGTAAAGGATCTATATTCTAGGAACTACAGAACACTCATGAAAGAAATTGAAGAAGACATAAGAAGATGGAAAAACATTCCATGATCATGGATCAGAAGAATAAACATTGTTAAAATGTCTTTGCTACCCAGAGCAATCTATACCTTCAACGCCATCCCGATCAAAATTCCAGTGACTTTTTTCAAAGTGCTAGAACAAACCATCCTAAAATTTGTATGGAATCAGAAAAGACCCCAAATCACCAAGGAAATGTTGAAAAAGAAAAACAAAGCTGGGGGCATCACGTTGCCCGATTTCAAGCTATATTACAAAGCTGTGATCACCAAGACAGCACAGTACTGGCTCAAAAACAGACATACAGACCAATGGAACAGAATAGAGAGCCCAGATATGGACCCTCAACTCTATGGCCAAATAATCTTAGACAAAGCAGGAAAAATATGCAATGGAAAAAAGACAGTATCTTCAATAAATGGTGCTGGGAAAATGGGACAGCTATATACAGAAGAATGAGACTTGACCATTCTCTAACACCATACACAAAGATAAACTCAAATGGATGAAAGACCTCAATGTGAGACAGAAATCCATCAAAATCCTAGAGGAAAACATAGGCAGTAACCTCTTTGACATCGGCCACAGCAACTTCTTTCAAGATACATCTCCAAAGGCTAGTGAAACAAAAGCAAAAATGACCTTTTGGGACTTCATCAAGATAAAAAGCTTCTGCACAGCAAAGGAAACAGTCAACAAAACAAAGAGGCAACCCACAGAATGGGAGAAGATATTTGCAAATGACTCTACAGACAAAGGGCTGATTTCCAAGATCTATAAAGAACTTCTCAAACTCAACACCCAAAAAACAAATAATCAAGTCAAAAAATGGGCAGAAGACATGAACAGACACTTCTCCAAAGAAGACATACAAATGGCTAACAGACACATGAAAAAATGTTCATCATCATTAGCCATCAGGGAAATTCAAAT
>NW_028043792.1:0-446 GCF_054177405.1 Leptonychotes weddellii
ACAGCCCCCAGCTGCCAGGGCACCATGATGATGTCAGCATGTTACTTTTCCATGAAATTTCTACTTGATGGGCATAGCACAGAGGCATGTGAGATCCAGAAGGCGCCTCTGTCCACCTTGTCTTCCGCACGAGGAAAGGAGGAGAGGCAGGATGTGCGGGGGTTAGGAATGTGCCTTCTGGAGCTGGCGGCCTGGGAGGCTATAAACCAATACTTTAGCCTCCTCTGTTCCCTCATCTGTGGATACCACTGAAAATAGGATGGACTTTAAGGACCAGGAGAATTAACAAATGCTTGGAACTGTGCCTGGCACTTGGCTGTCAGCTATCACTATTAAAGTACTTTTAGTCCTCTGAAAGCTTGTTAAAATGTAAACATGGTAGAAGGGATAGTGAGGGGAGAGATCACTTCCTGAGCCTCTGCTGGGTTCCAGACACTGTCTTGGGA
>NW_028043793.1:0-446 GCF_054177405.1 Leptonychotes weddellii
TCTGCATCCTTTGAAGCCCCCTCCTCATCCTCCAGGAAGCCCACCCTCATACCCACAGGGGCTGTGGGCCCTCCCTCCCCGCTCATGGCCCCCGGCCCATCAGGGACCCAGCTCATGCCTCAGCCCCATCGGCCTCGTCTGACAGCTGATTTTCTCTCCCCTGCGACTGCGGCCTCCCAGAGCGCGAGCGGTCCCTCCCAGAGCGTGGACGTGGCGTCTGTCCACCAGGGGGTGGTGTGGCACCAGCGGGCGGGCCACCAGCTCCGGGCTCCAGGCCCCGAGGGCCTGGAAGGGGGCAGCCGCATTTACCCGGAGCAGCCATTGGAGGGCGCTCCAACAGCGTGCACTGCATCTGGGGCACTTCGGATTCCCCACCCAGGCCTGGCCCTCCTTGCTGGCAGGTGGCCGGGGCCCCGTTTTTGTCATACATTACATGTAGATGGCAA
>NW_028043794.1:0-446 GCF_054177405.1 Leptonychotes weddellii
AGTTTTCCTGGAGGTTCTATGGAGTTTGCACTGCCCATTGCTGTGGTTTCCAGTCTTCGACCAGGTATGATATTCAGAGGCCTCTTATGCCTTGTTGCTCATGGCCTGTGGAGATCCTGCCTTAGTGCTAAGTCAGCACCAGGTCAAAACTCTACTCTCTTTGCATTGAATTCCTCAGCTATTTATTCTCAGTTTGGTACTCAGGTTTTATTAGTTTCCATGGTAGAAACAGGCAATTTTTTTTGTCATCCTTTTTTGTTCTTTTGTGCTTCTATTTTTGTATCATGCTGCCTAACAAGAGTTGCTTATAATAAGAAGGAGAATCATAGGTTGAATCTCAAATGAAAACTAGGTGTAGGCCTTATAAGCCTATTATTGGAACTAGCCTTACAAGACTAGTGAATTTATGGTTCTTATCAAACATGCATCTATTTGAACAAACTTTG
>NW_028043795.1:0-446 GCF_054177405.1 Leptonychotes weddellii
TCTGCATCCTTTGAAGCCCCCTCCTCATCCTCCAGGAAGCCCACCCTCATACCCACAGGGGCTGTGGGCCCTCCCTCCCCGCTCATGGCCCCCGGCCCATCAGGGACCCAGCTCATGCCTCAGCCCCATCGGCCTCGTCTGACAGCTGATTTTCTCTCCCCTGCGACTGCGGCCTCCCAGAGCGCGAGCGGTCCCTCCCGGAGCGTGGATGTGGCGTCTGTCCACCAGGGGGTGGTGTGGCACCAGCGGGCGGGCCACCAGCTCCGGGCTCCGGGCCCCGAGGGCCTGGAAGGGGGCAGCTACATTTACCCGGAGCAGCCATTGGAGGGCGCTCCAACAGCGTGCACTGCATCTGGGGCACTTCGGATTCCCCACCCAGGCCTGGCCCTCCTTGCTGGCAGGTGGCCGGGGCCCCGTTTTTGTCATACATTACATGTAGATGGCAA
>NW_028043796.1:0-446 GCF_054177405.1 Leptonychotes weddellii
CAACAGAAAAAGGATTTTCTCACCCAGATTTTATCACAGTATACATGCGATGACAGCACCTCACTACCTAAACATTTCTGTCACTCAACAGAGGAGGGCTATTTGTAAGTACTAACTTGCATATTCAACTAAACTCCATAGGTGGGATAATCAGCATGACTGAGATGATTTTTTTTTTTTTAATTTTTGCGAGAGAGAGAGAGAGAGAGAGAGAGAGCATGAGCTGGGGAGAGCAGCAGAGGGAGAGGGAGAAGCAGGCTCCCCACTGAGCAGGGAGCCCGATGCAGGACTCGATCCCAGGACCCCGAGATCATGACCTGAGCTGAAGGCAGATGCTTAACCAACTGAGCCACCCAGGCGCCCGAGATGATTTTTTTAATTCCACTTTGGGATGCACAAACCACACTCCAGCAAGTGGCATAGTACAGAGAGAAGTTGTTCACAAC
>NW_028043797.1:0-446 GCF_054177405.1 Leptonychotes weddellii
ATTAGCCATCAGGGAAATGTAAATCAAAAACACAATAAGATACCACTTCACACCTACTAGGATGGCTATAATCACAAAGATAATAACAAGCACTGAAGAGGATGTGGAGAAACTGGAGCCTTCATACACTGCTGGTGAAAATGTAAAATGGTGCAGCTACTTTGGAAAACAGTCTGGCAGGCCCTCAACATGTGAAACAGAGTTACCATATGACCCAACAATTCCCCAAAAGAAATGAAAACATGTCGGGCGCCTGGGTGGCTCAGTTGGTTAAGCGACTGCCTTCGGCTCAGGTCATGATCCTGGAGTCCCGGGATCGAGTCCCGCATCGGCCTCCCCGCTCGGCGGGGTGTCTGCTTCTCCCTCTGACCCTCCTCCCTCTCATGCTCTCTGTCTCTCATTCTCTCTCTCTCAAATAAATAAATAAAATCTTTAAAAAAAAAAAA
>NW_028043798.1:0-446 GCF_054177405.1 Leptonychotes weddellii
ATTTACAACTCGTATCACAGGAAAAGGTTACTATCCATAATATACATTTTTTTAAATTTAAAGTATAAGTATAAAAATCCTATAGAAAATAATGGGCAAATGAAATTAACACATAATTTTAAGAAACAAATATTAACATCACCCATAAACATGAAAATATATTCACCTTCACTCATAATAAGACAATACAAATTAAAACTGCACTGAGATTTCAGTGTTTTCCCACCAAAACTGACAAAAAATAAAAACAAATTAAAAAAAAACAAACTTGAAAATACCTTCTGCTGTGGGGAAAGAAGACCTGTGACATATTACTGGTGGGAACATAACATGGTACAAGCTTTATGGAGGAGAATTTGAAAATATCTTTTGATCCATCAATTTCTTTCCTAGGCATTTGCTCTAATGATTCACCCCAAAAGATTACTAAGAAGATACAATTACCC
>NW_028043799.1:0-446 GCF_054177405.1 Leptonychotes weddellii
ATTAAATACTTTATAAAAAGAAATAAGGTGAAGACTGACTGAAATGGGGAAAAAAACCTCTATAACATTGAATAAGTGCTGACCATGAAAAAATTATATGAAATTTTGTCTATGAATTTTAATCCACACATTTTGACATTTTTTGATAAAAGGTCTGGAAAACTTTCCAGTTACACTTAAAAGAGTCAGCATCACTAACAGATATTCTTTTTTAATTTTTTTATTATTTTTATTTATTTATTAAAATTTTTTTTAATGTGAACTCTACACCCAACATGGGGTTTGAACTTACAACCCCAAGATCAAGAGTCTCATGCTCTATCGACTGAGCCAACCAGGCACCCCCAGATATTCTTTTTTTTTTAAATGGTGTGCATTTATCAATTTTTCATTATAAAAATATATATTCATTAAAAAATGTGGAAACCAGGAAAATAGAGAATTTA
>NW_028043800.1:0-446 GCF_054177405.1 Leptonychotes weddellii
CCCTCCCCCTCCCCGCACACCCCTTGACCCACTTCCGCTGCTGGATTCAGGGTTCACAGGGTGGGGCTGGGGAGCCAGGCCACTGTGAGTCACTGGGGCTCGGCGTGTGGAGGGGAGGGGGGGCAGGGCAGGACGACGACACGCACGGCAGCCCCCCCAGGGTCATGGGGACACATGCAGCGATGCTTACACACGCATGTGCAAAATGTGGACATCCGTGAAGCCGGAGGTGGGAGAGGGGAAGACGGGAGAGGCACAGGTGGGGCGCCTCTCGTTCACTTGGCCAGAGAGCCCACGAGCTGCTGCTGTTGTCCCCATCACACAAAGAACACAGAGAGGTTAAGTGACTTGCCCCGGATTGCACAGCTGGCTAGCAATGGGACCCAGATCTAAAGCTGGGGTCTATAGTGGGCCCCCCCGCACTGCTGGCACAAAGAGGGGTCAGA
>NW_028043801.1:0-9461 GCF_054177405.1 Leptonychotes weddellii
TGACCTGAGCCGAAGGCAGTCGCTTAACCAACTGAGCCACCCAGGCGCCCCAGTAGTTTTCTTTCTTAAAATGTAAGCTGGATGGGGCTACTCCCCTGCTTCAAGCCGTTCAGAGGCTCCCTATTGTACGTGGAGTAACACTGTAACTCGACTCCCAAGGCCATATATCACCTGACCTTGGTTCACCCTTTGTTCATAAGACAAACCAAACCTTTTCCTACCTTGGGGCCTTTGTACTTGCTATTCTGAACACCGCCAGGAATGCCTGTCGCTTCACTTTTCACACAACTAACTCCTTTTCATCCTTTAGGTCTCAGGGTAAACTTCAGCTCCTCAGTGGATTCCCACACCACCTTATCTGCATGCAGTATGGCCCCAGTGTTCTCTGTCCCTGTGTATGTTTCCTTCACTGCGTATTTATAATCACTTGCCATTATTCTCTTTCACAGATGGGTAAACTGAGGCTAATAGAGGCTTTGTTATTTTCCCATATTAGTAAGTATCAGAGCCAGGATTCACACAGGGGGATTGTCTGATTCAAAGCCCCCACCTTCTTACGCAGGAAAAGCTACACACTGGAAAAGTGGTTGAGCTGGGCCCAGGAGAATGAATAAAAGCTCCACAGGGGGCTGGGGAAGGGCACTGCGAACAAGGGAAAGTGAGGAGCATGCCTGGTGACTCAGTGGACGGGTCAGGGGTGGGGACAGACATGCCTGGAGGGGATGGGTGGGCGGAGGGCCGAACAGGAAGGCTGGGAAGGTGGGATCAGAGGGCTTCCCTCTGGCTTCCTTCTGAGCTGAGGGAGAAGTTAGAGGTACGCTGAGATGGCCGTAGGCCAAGGCCATCCCTCAGCTGTGCTGGCTTACACAGTTGTGAATTCCTTGCAGGCTGAGGCCACTGAGGGCCGACATCTCCCTGGAGGGCTAGTAGGGCCCTAAAACCCGGTTGTGTGGTCAAGGGGGCTCACGGAAGATGATGTTAGACAGATTTCTTCGTTGTAGAGCCTGTAGCTTTAAACATGCCACAGGCATTGTGGGTGGAGAAAGGAGCTAGTGAAGACAGAGCACTTCCCAATCTCACTTGCTCATGGAACCTCTTGTGGTACCTGTTGTCAAACCAGAGTTCCGTGGACCACATGTGAGGTTTTTTGAGCAGGGACGTGAGGGTGAAAGGGAATGCATTCATTTAAGTGATACCAGGCGTATATTTATTCGTTCACTCAGTGATCACTAGCGACTAGTGGGGCTGGGTAGACACAGGTACCAAGTCAAATTAAGCCCCTGTCACCCCCAGGGGCCTTCATTGCAGCCCAGGAGGCAGCTGAGCCCAAGTAGGCCAAGAGGAGCAGCCGGGACCTTATGCTGAAGGCACTCGGGTGCCCTTGGAAGGTTTTGTGCAGGAGAAGAATGCGGTCAGGTGTGCCCAGCAGCAGCGGGGAGAGCGCACGGGAGCCCCACCTTAGGATGATCCCTTGGTTCTCCATCCCGCTCACTTCCTGGCCCTGCACTCTGGTTCCCTTTCCCGGAGTGGACTGCACAGCAGCCTCCAGCCGGGCAGGGGCCTTGGAGGCCTGGGGGTGCAAAGCCTGGGCGGCCGCCCCCCTGCAGGCCCTGCAAGGTCTCCAGCTGCCTCAGGGAGAAAGGCCTGAGCTGGGGCTGACTCTGGTATGGTCTTGGCAGGTGCTGGCCCTGGCCAGGCAGCAGAACAAGCGGGTGAAGGTGGTGGGCGGTGGCCACTCACCCTCCGACATCGCCTGCACTGATGGCTTCATGATCCACATGGGCAAGATGAACCGGGTTCTTCAGGTACTCAGGGCCCTCAGCTCCCCACCTCTGCTGGCCCCCAACCTGGCAGCCTCAGCCTCCACCCCAGGCCCCAGGAAATGCCTTAGCCTTTGCCCTCAGGCCTCATCCTATTCCCTGTCCCTGAATCCAAAGTGACACCCCAATTCCTGATGGCCCCGTGATCTCACCCCTCCCCAGAGCCCTCTGTGGGCCTCCTCAAGCTTCTTGTCAGGTGTGGGCGCTTCCCTGTGGCCACAGGATGTTCACCCCCTCCTGTCAGGGCCCCCTCTCTGCTTCTCTAGAAAAATGACAAGCCAGACCCCTAAAGATGCATTTGCAATGACAAATCCAGAAGGACTGACACTTAACTTGTTTACATATGGGGAAACAAGATCAGAGAGGGTGAGTGACTTGCCTAGGGTTGCACAGCCAATCAGTAGCAGAGCTGGGCACAAACTCAGGAGTCGGACACCAGCACGGTGCTGAGATAGTGTCCGTGCAATTCAGCTAGCACTTGGTGAAGGCACCTGCCAGGGCGTAGAGGTCAGACAGGTGCCCTGCACGTTGGGAGCACTCCTATTCTCCCCTCACAGGGCCAGCTCCCCTGAGCTATAGTTTTTGCCGGATAAACTCCTCTCCCCCCCAGCCCTGCTAGCAGAGGTTCTGGGTTCCTCTCTGTTATTTCCTTCTTTGCTCAGGCTGACGGTCTCCACGCTGTAGAAAATGTTCTGGTCAAGATGTCGGTCATGGCAGTAATGAACTCTGATGGCTAATTAGTGAGGATTGGCTCCCACAATTGATTTTGCCCAGCTCTGTGCTCAGGGTCAGTGCAGTGCGCTGATGAGGATGTGATTTGGAGTCACACAGATGTGGATTCTCCTCTCAATTCCACCCCCAGTGCTTGTGTGACCTTGGGCGAGTGACTTAAAGTGCCCAAACTTGAGTTTCCTCCCTGTGAAAGAAGAGAATCTGCTCCTACCTCCCTGGGCTGTGGGGAATCTTCTAGGGCCCTTCTTGCACATGGCGGGAATCTTGTCCGTCCCCTTCCAGGCCCCCATCTTCGCCCTAGACCTCCCTGGGAGAGCAAGTGGAGAATTTGGACTCCATCTAGCAAACGCAAGCCCCTGCAGGATTAGACCCTCCTTAGTTGGTGACTTTGCACAGCTCTCTAGGAATCCCACCTTCCTAGTCTGGGGGGCCGTGGGATTGGGGGAGAGCACAGTTGCGGCAGTTGGGAGACCTGAATGCTAGTCCATCTCTGCCAGTGACTTTGAGCGAACCCCTTCTCTTCCTTCCTCCTCATTTCCTTCCCTTGCGAGAAGAAGGGGTTCCACAGAACACACTAGTCCCCCCTTACCTATGGTTTTGCTCTCTGTGGTTTCAAAGACCTGCTGTAAACCACCATCTGAAAGCAGATGATCAGAGGGATCATAGGACAAGAAGACTATCATCAGAAGGTCAACAGTAGCCTAATCCACAATTCCTACATCCTTCACCTCACTTCAGCTCATCACGTGGGCATTTTATCATTCACATGCTTGCAGGACAAAAAAGGCTGAGCACAGTATGATAAGATACCTTAAGAGAAACCACAATGATGTAACTTTTATTACAGTGTATAATTGTTCTATTTTATTTTTAGTTACAGTTGTTACTCTGCATAATTTATAAATTAAACTTTATCGTAGGTATGTGTATATAGGGAAAAACAGGTATATGTAAAGGTCAGTGTTACCTGTGGTTTCAGGCATCCACTAGGGGTCTTGGAACGTATGCCCTGTAGATAAGGGGGGAATGACTGTATGCCCAAAATTCCAGCAAATCCAGGGCTCTGCCCACACTCGGCTTGAGATGACCACAGGCTGGGACAGACACATGTTCATATTCGTGGGACTGGCTGCCAGGTGGGGGCTGGGTGAGAGCCTAGCTGACCCCAGCCTATGCTGGTCTCTTGCAGGTGGACACAGAGAAGAAGCAGGTGACTGTGGAGGCTGGCATCCTCCTGGCTGACCTGCACCCACAGCTGGGCAAGCACGGCCTGGCCTTGTCCAAGTAAGAACCACCTCTCCCGTTCCTGGTGGGCCAACACTGCCCACCACCCCTTGCCCTGGTCTTGGCTGGACACTCAAGGATCTGGCAGGAGAGAGAGAAACACTTCGCAGGGCACACCCCCTTTCTCTGGACCCCTGTTCTTTACCATGGGGTACCTGTCTCCCATCTGTCATGCGAGAATAAAAAGAAACAGGCCAGAGATGGACCGAGCATTAAGTAAAGTTCTTGTAAAGGGGCGGAAAAACTATGGATTAAATTTTTCTTAAAACTTGCAGTAACCAACTGCATGGACCCAGACAGAAGGGTATGCAAAATAAGCACAGAGGAAGAGAAGGGCATGCTGACTGACCCATAGGACTTTGGGATATACTTACCTATGGCTGTACTCGTCTCTAGCCAAACGTGTCAGTGATTGCTCGGGTTTAAATATAGGGATTTCCATTGAAATAAGCATCAAATATAGCGAAAGGATTGAATGTCTAACTTTAGAATTTCAACCATTGGAAAAAGGTGACAGGTGTTTTGGATAGTTGGGTAGCAATCTCTTTGCAGCTGGAAACTGTACCCATGGAAGCCTGCTGTTTTTAAGTGTGGGTGGTCCATTTGCCTTAGCTCTCTTATCACAGGCCCAGAGGTATTGCTGCACCTATTTACTCTAGGAACCATCCAAAGATCATGGCAACTCAAACATTTATGAGGTATCTACCATGTGTAGGTCTTGTTCAGGCCCTTAAGAGGCAAAGACGAATAAAACCCAAGGAACTCCTGGCAAGGGGCAGACCAACATCCAAAATGATCAGCATAATGTAAGACAATACGTTCAATGTCAGAGAAGTGTTCAGGGCACTGTGGGGCCCTTAGGAGGCCCTGGGTTCAGCCTTGGCAGGCAGGAGACCATGTGAGGGGTAGGAATCAGGGAGCCCGCAGAAGGGGGCCTCTGGATTGAGTCCTAAACCAGAAAAAAAAAGGAAAGAAGGGATTCAGGCAGAAGGACCAGCACGAGCAAAAGTCCAGGATGGGGGGAGTGTATGGGGCACACGGGGGCCGATGAGCAGATAGTGGGACAGAATCCGTGACCAGTGACAACAGGAAGAGACATGTTCTATTAACGATGGACATTAGCTTCTGGACTCTGGCATCTCTGTGCCCTGTTCATGGTGTGTCTCTCCCCCCTGGGGACCCAGTCCTCCTCACGTGGCTCCCTGCATGGGGCCCTTATGCTACTCAGAGGGAGTAAGGATGTCCTGTCCTGTGTACCGCAGAGGAGCCTGGGTGGACAGCTCAAGGATGCTCTGGGGACTCCAGGAGTATCTGTGGCTGGGGGGCTGAAGAGAAGAACAGAGCTGAGGCAGGCCCCATGCTGGGTGCTTGGCAGGTGAGGAATAGAAGCCTAGTTACAGGGGAAGAAACCGGGGTCTGAAGCTAAGTGGCTTACCAAAGTCACACAGCTGGAAAGTTCTGGAACACTCCACCATGTGGTGGACCAGAGGAGGCAGGACAGCAGTGTGGTGTGGACCCCAGCTCCAGAAGCAGACGGCCTGGGCGCGAATCTTACTGTTCGCTATTAGTCAAGTTCCTTGACCCGTCTGGGCCTCAGGCCTGGAAAATGGGTCTTAAAACAGGGCGCTCAGAGGCCTGGAGGAGTTAAAGATGGCCCACAGAACTGCTCAGTAAACGTCCGTGCTCGTTGACCTTCTGGCGAGGCACCCGTGGAGTGCCTCGCTCCTCAGGTTTTGGAGATGACCTTTCCCCTGGCCGTGTTATTTCCAGCCTCTCGGACGCCATGTAATCCTTCCTTCCTTGACCTTTCTCCCTCAGGGCCTCGCCGTAATCCAGTTTATTTCTTTGAACGTGGGTGGTCACAAACCTGTTTCCGTATTGCTTTTTAGTCTGGGAGGCTACGTGGAAAAGAGGAGACACATTGCAGTTCCATTAACCACCCCTTTGTGGGCACTGAGGTCCTTCTCAGGTTGTCACAATTCTACGTATTGCGACGAATGTCTTCGTGCTATGACTTTCCTGGAGTTGGAGGATTTCCCTAGGGCAGGATTCCATGATCCTCTTTTAACATTCTGGTATTTTCCAGGTGCCTGGGTGTCTCAGTTGGTTAAGCATCTGATTTTGGCTCAGGTCATGATCTCAGGGTCCCGGGATGGAGCCCCGCGTTGGGCTCTGCCCTCAGTGGGGAGCCTGCTTCTCCCTCTGCCCCTCCCCCCTGCTCCTGCTCTGTGTCTCTCTCAAATAAGTAAATAAAATCTTTATTTAAAAAAAAAAATGAAGTAACCCAACTCATGTGGATAGACAAGACACAAAGGTGGTACGGGGGGTGAGTAAGGGGAGGCTGGAGAGGCTTGGGTTTCTCCATTCTTCCTGTTCTGCCAGGACGGCCCCCAGGTCTCACCGCCTCCACAGGAAGGTCTGAGGCTGGACTTCTACTCAGGGGCCCTCGGTCTGTGCTGGGAGCCAGGGTGTGTGAGGGGGTGGGCACACGGCGTCAGCTGCTGAGCCCATTTCTCAAGTGGTGAAGATACTGTGTAGCACATGATGCTCCCAACCCCTAGGCACCCGGGGGAGCCTTTAGTAAAATACCAGTTTCCTTCTCCTTTAAGCTAGGGCTGGGATGTCTCAGAGGACTCACCTAAGAAGTAAGATTTTTTTTTTTTAAGATTTTATTTATTTGTCAGAGAGAGGGAGAGAGCACAAGCAGGGAGAGTGGCAGGCAGAGAGAGAGGGAGAAGCAGGCTCCCTGCGGGACTCGATCCCAGGACCCTGGGATCATGACCTGAGCCGAAGGCAGATGCATAACTGACTGAGCCACCCAGGCATCCCAAGAAGTAAGATTCTTGATCACTCTTTTCCCTCGACCCTGAGTTCTGGGCACATCTTTCTAATTCCTGCCCCCAGAGCACACCTCTAGAGGGGCCCCTGCTCCCCTTCAGGACTCTGGTCCTCCTGTGCACACACAGGCTCCCCCTCAGAGCTGAACCATGCCCCCACCAGGCCACTGAACTAAGGCTGAGGCTAGAGAGGGGAAGGGCCACCAAGTCAGACAAGCTAAGTCATGGTACCTTCAGGGTCAGAACCTAGGCAAGGGATGAATCCATTACTCTGCTCTGAGGGGCCTTGTCCTGCAGCCCAGTGGAGGGGGTGGGTATGGTCCCAGGGAAGCCTAACTGGTCCCTTGTGTCCCTTTCGCTCCCTCCTGTTGAGCCCAGCCTGGGAGCTGTGTCAGACGTGACCGCAGGGGGTGTCATCGGGTCCGGAACGCACAACACAGGGATCAAACATGGCATCCTGGCCACCCAGGTGAGTCCCCCTGCTTGGCTGCTCCACTACTGCCAGCGGGTGGGGGATGGGACGGACACCTCCTCCCGGCAGCTCCCGGGAAATCAGGGGCTCCATGGGCAGTGTCGGCTCAGCTCCACATAGGTCTCAAAGCCAACCCTTGTTCCTGCCTCTGACAGACACTTGGCAGGTGCCGTCCAGCCACTTTATCTCCTCTAAGCCTCCTCGTCCACAACGGACACAAGTGATGAGACCCCCCGGCCTCTCAGGAGCGTCCTGGCCACCCTGTGGAAAAGGGCAAGCAGGGCGAAAGGTCTGAGCCAGGAGCCAGACAGGGCAAGAGGTCTTCCCAGGGTAGCAAGTCGGGGAGGGGCCAGAACTGGAGCGGGGGCTACCTGGAGTGGAGTCCGGCCTGTGTGGGCCCGGATCTGCCCCTGATCGCCATTGAAAAGCATTTCTTAAACTTTATGAGAGTCCGGTCTGGGGAACTGGCTATAAACACAGATTCTGGACTCGGATCTGGGTTCAAATCCTGCCTCCAACGTGTAGAAGGCATGCACCTGTAGGCAAGTTTTTAACTCCTCTGGACTTCCGTGTTTTCATCTGTAACTCGGAGAGAACAATCCTCAACCCAGGAGGAGCGAAGGAGCTGGCGTATGTTACTTCCGTGGCTGAGCCAAGGGCAGTGCGTGATTCCTGTGCCGGGAGCCTCCCTTTGGAGGGGCTTCCTAACAGGCCCGGCCGTGCGCACAGGGAGGCTGGCCGCTCACCGTGGGGGCCGGGAGAGATCCCCTGTTCCCCGGGCGGCACTCCACAGCTCGCCTTCTGTTTCCACCTGCAGGGGCTCATCTGCACTGTGGGCCGTGGGACCTCCGGCCCCTGGAGCATTACGGCTAAGCACTGGGGCCTGGGTTTTGCATCCCAGCTCTACCAGTATGGTCTGTGTGACCTGGGGCAAGTCTCTACCTGGCTACCTCAGTTTGCTCACCCGGAAAATGGGGATGGTCACAACAGCAATGCATCTGGGGTGCTTAGAAGAGCGTACACAGTTAATGCTCAATAAACATTCGTGATGGGTTTTGCGTGTAATAAGATAGGGCCCTTTCCGGAGCTCACACTCTGTGCTGTAGAAGAAATTTCAGGATTGCTGGGGATCACTTAAGTGACCCCCAGTCAACTACCCAGGTGTATGGCGCTCTCTTGAGGTAGACAGACGCCCCAGCAAGCATTGTCTGAATGTGACCTCTGGGGACTGGGTCCCAAGTGCTCCGGTCTCAGAGCAGCTCTGAGATCAAAGGAAAACGGCCCAAAAGCAATTTCTAAGAGATTCATTTTTGGGGGGGGTTCGGGGGTATTTGTTTTCCTGAACACCACGAGGGAAACCTAATTCACACTTGGCCTTAAAACTTCACTTTGCTTTCTCATCAGCATTGTGCACGGACTCTGGTTGCTCTTGTCCTTCTCCCCTCCCTCTTTCTACCATGAAAGCCCCACAGAACCCCCAGGCAGGTGAGGGGTGTCCTGAGAGAAGGGCGTGAGCCAGGAAAGGGGAAACTGACCAACGGCACCTGTGTTCATCGTGCTCGACCACGCCCACAGGCAAGAGCTGCTGCAGCAAAGCATGCTGGGCTTTGTGGGACCTGATTCCCAGGTACTTGGAGCCATCTGTGGACATGCCATGACTGCTTCAAAGCTGGGTTCGCTGCCCAAGAGAGCCCAGTGGTAACTGGGGGTGTCGGACAACAGCCGCCCCCCAAGATTAGGCCACAGTCCTGGTCTACTATCCAGGGCTGATGGCAGTTGCTACAAAAACGTTCAGCAGAGTATGGGATAATTCTGAAGGGCCACAAATCAAAATGCGCATGAGATTTACTGGCCCCTTTTCTTAGGAAGCTCAGCTGAGCAGGACCAGCACCTGGAAAGGAGTTGGAGAGCCCCGCTGTTTTGTTTTACATATTATACCAGTGGCTGGGAGCGAGGGGAGGGGATCGACATTTCAGTGTCCACTGTACACCAGAGACTCAGCTGGATACTACCTACACTGTCTCTGACAGTTATTGTCCTCATTTTACAGATGAGGAAACAGAGGTTGGGTAACATGCCCAAGGTCACACAGCGAGTAAAGCAGTGCCTACCTTTATTTGTTGCTGGACCCTGCTGAGGGGTTTCACTGACCAATTCTCACAGCTCTGGATCGTGGACAGAATCTGGTTTCTATAAAAACCATTCTGATGCCCTCACTCCTACAGATGGCCATGGTGCCCCATTTCTGCCAATTTCTCCCCTCTGGTCTTGGTCGCTGTAAATTGGAATTCGTTCAGCTTTCTCTGTTCTCTCATC
>NW_028043802.1:0-446 GCF_054177405.1 Leptonychotes weddellii
ACAGCCCCCAGCTGCCAGGGCACCATGATGATGTCAGCATGTTACTTTTCCATGAAATTTCTACTTGATGGGCATAGCACAGAGGCATGTGAGATCCAGAAGGCGCCTCTGTCCACCTTGTCTTCCGCACGAGGAAAGGAGGAGAGGCAGGATGTGCGGGGGTTAGGAGTGTGCCTTCTGGAGCTGGCGGCCTGGGAGGCTATAAACCAATACTTTAGCCTCCTCTGTTCCCTCATCTGTGGATACGACTGAAAATAGGATGGACTTTAAGGACCAGGAGAATTAACAAATGCTTGGAACTGTGCCTGGCACTTGGCTGTCAGCTATCACTATTAAAGTACTTTTAGTCCTCTGAAAGCTTGTTAAAATGTAAACATGGTAGAAGGGATAGTGAGGGGAGAGATCACTTCCTGAGCCTCTGCTGGGTTCCAGACACTGTCTTGGGA
>NW_028043803.1:0-446 GCF_054177405.1 Leptonychotes weddellii
AGGTGCAGACCCTGAGATGGAGCTGGCATGGTAAGAGGCTTGTCGGGCCAGGGCGCCTGTGGAGGGAAGACAGAGGCGGAGGGCCACGGCCGGCCGGCCATGCAGGGCTGGCGGCCGGAACCCAGCGGGGAGCTCCGGAGAGGAGTTCACCCCCTATAGGAGCCCGACATTGGGCAGCAATGGCCAGGCCCTGGTTCCCCTCCTGGCTCGGACCCTGCGGGGATTGCCTGCGAAGGGCGTGGCCTGGCTCAAAAGCGGAGGGGGATCCTGAAGGTGCTACAGCTGGAGGCTGTCAGCTCGCCGCTGACCCTGCACCTGAAGGACATGTTCTTTCTGGAAGGGAGAGCTTGTTTGGAGGTTCTAGCAGGGGAGCGCAGCTACTCGTATACCCTTGACCGAAGAACGGTCCTCCTCTATCGGGGAAGGTCGTCCTCTTCGACCGAGCG
>NW_028043804.1:0-446 GCF_054177405.1 Leptonychotes weddellii
ATCCATAATGATATTGACAAAGTAGGAAATTGTGGTTTAAAGAAAAAGCTGAGGGGTGCCTGAGTGGTTCAGTCGGTTAAGCATCTGCCTTCCGCTCAGGTCATGATCTCACATTGCTGGGATCAAACCCTATGTTGGGCTCCCTGCTTGGTGGGGAGTCTGCTTCTCCCTCTCCCTCCACCCCTCCCCTCCCCACCACTTGTGCTTTCTCTCTCTTGCTCTCTCTCAAATAAATGGATAAAATCTTAAAAAAAAAAAAAGGCTGAACAGGAAACAATAAAATGTATAGATGAATATAAATAATTTCAACACAATTTAAATCTTAAAATTAAAATGTTAAATGTTATAAAATTTAGAAATTATTTTCAAGAATGTTGAAAGTCTGGGGCGCCTGGGTGGCTCAGTTGGTTAAGCGACTGCCTTTGGCTCAGGTCATGATCCTGGAG
>NW_028043805.1:0-446 GCF_054177405.1 Leptonychotes weddellii
CAGAAATGGCTCATCCAGTGGGTAGAAGGCACTCTGTTAGTGTTCATACCACCAGAAGACAAAGAATGACAGTGTGTCTGTCAGTCCACCTCTTTTGTTTTTGTTTTTGTTTTAAGATTTTTTTTTTATTTATTTGACAGAGAGAGACACAGCGAGAGAGGGAACACAAGCAGGGGGAGTGGGAGAGGGAGAAGCAGGCTTCCCGCCGAGCAGGGAGCCCGATGCGGGGCTCGATCCCAGGAGCCTGGGATCATGACCTGAGCCGAAGGCAAAATAGGCATCCCTATTTTTCTGGGGTTTTTTGTTTGTTTGTTTGTTCTGTTTTAAAGATTTTACTTATTAGAGCGGGGGAGAGAGAAAGCAGGGGGAGGGGCAGACCTAAACAGGGAGCCTGATGCTGGGCTCAATCCCTGGGATCATGACTTGAACTGAAGGCAGACGCTTAA
>NW_028043806.1:0-446 GCF_054177405.1 Leptonychotes weddellii
GACTCTGAAAAACAAACAGGGTTCTGGAGGGGAGGGGGGTGGGAGGATGGGTTAGCCTGGTGGTGGGTATTGAGGAGGGCACATTCTGCATGGAGCACTGGGTGTTATGCACAAACAATGAATCATGGAACACTTCATCTAAAACTAATGATGTAATGTATGGGGATTAACATAAGAATAAAAAAAATAAATAAAAAAATAAAAATAAAAAAAATAAAATAAAGCCAATAATAAAACAACAAAAAAAAAAACAAAACAAAACTAACCACTTGAAATAAAAAGTACTAAACAAACAAACAAAAAAAAGCCAATCAATCTCATTAGTCATAAAGGAAATGGCCATTTAAACCACAATAAGATACCCATCAGAATGGCTAAAGTTAAAACATCTGGCAACATCAAGTCTTGGTGAGGCTGTGGAACAAGGGAGCTCTTCTACATTACTA
>NW_028043807.1:0-446 GCF_054177405.1 Leptonychotes weddellii
TCTTAGCGGAATTTAAGAAATAAAACAAATGACCTTTCGAATAATTTTTGTGCTTATTTAGATTGGGGCAAATTTAATATATATTTAATAATTTTTAAATAAAAGTCTACCTTTTTTTTTTATAAAGATTTTATTTATTTATTTGAGAGAGAGAGCACGAGCAGGGGTAAGAGACAGAGGGAGAGGGAGAAACAGACTCTCCGGTGAGCAGGGAGCCCTATGCGGGACTCGATCCCAAGACCCTGATATCATGACCCGAGCCGAAGGCAGACGCCCAACTGACTGAGCCACCCAGGCATCCCAATAAAAGTCTATCTTTTTAAACATTTCAATCTCTTTTTAAAGCTTCCCCAGACACTTTACAAATGCTAAAATAAATAGAAGCCAAAGTAAACCTTCCTCGGGCCACGGGGCTGTAGGCACCATGCCTTTACACCAGGCCATCA
>NW_028043808.1:0-446 GCF_054177405.1 Leptonychotes weddellii
CTGGGTGGCTCAGTTGGTTAAGCGACTGCCTTCGGCTCAGGTCATGATCCTGGAGTCCCTGGATCGAGTCCCGCATCGGGCTCCCTGCTCGGCAGGGAGTCTGCTTCTCCCTCTGACCCTCCTCCCTCTCATGCTCTCTGTCTCTCATTCTCTCTCTCTCAAATAAATAAATAAAATCTTTAAAAAAAAAAAAAAAAAACATGTTTAGTGAAATAAGCCAGCCACAAAAGGACAAATATTCTATGATTCCACTTACTGAATTACCTAGAATAGACAGATCCACAGAGACAGATTATAATACAGTTTACCAGGGTCTAGGAGGAGGTGGGACTTGGACTGCCGAGTGATTATTTAATGAGTGTGGAGATTCTATTTGGGATTATGAGGCAATTCTGAAAATGAGCAGTGGTAATGGTCACATAGCATTATGAATGTTCTTAATTGTA
>NW_028043809.1:0-446 GCF_054177405.1 Leptonychotes weddellii
AGCTTAAGTGTAGAACAGGGAGTCATCTAAAGTCTCAGAAACTTTGAATCTATATCAACAATGAGTTCTCTGTAGTCCTGTTGGTCTATCGGTAGAGATCCAGATAAGGTAGAAGAAGAGGGGAATGGTGACACAGCATTCTCCAGCAATGAGTTAGTATCAGGAGCAAAGTGCATTTTGAAGGTGAGAAGGGCAGGGTGGGAAAGGTGTGTTACAGAAGCGACTAATCCAGCCTTTCTCAGACTCAGATGAGAAAACTCCGGAGTGTATTAACTTACTAGGCTTCTTTGCAAGGAGTTAATTTGATAGCTCTAATGCTATATACACCTCGAAATCATTATTTGTTGTGTTTGAAATGGGAAATTGAAATTTGACGAAGTCATTTAGACCAGCCCAGATCTCATGCAAAGCAATTGGTTCAGAGCTATTAGCACAGCAGATTTCTC
>NW_028043810.1:0-446 GCF_054177405.1 Leptonychotes weddellii
ATACCCATCACCAGGCTAACCCATCCTCCCACCCCCCTCCCCTCTAGAACCCTCAGAAGTATTTATTTCTTAACAACTCAGTAGCCATTTGAAAAGAAATACACATCCATTGAAAGAAAAATATTTTAATTTTATTCTTTAGTACCAGAATTATTTGCTAATGGGATGTGTACATGTATTAGGGACTGTGCAATTTTTCAAACCTCAGAATCAGATTGTACACCAGTACCCTCAGTTCTTGTTCTATGTTGATTTTTCACATGGAACTTGCTTTTTACCACAAGTGCTGAAAAACCAGTTTCACAAAGGTATCATCATAGGAATGCAGTGCATTCTAATGTGGAAACTGAATTTGAGCTAGCAGTTCAGATGGTATCTGACAGATGTGGAATATTGCTGTCCTTCCATCCACAATTTTAAATATCCTGTAGTACCCCAGCTAGTTC
>NW_028043811.1:0-446 GCF_054177405.1 Leptonychotes weddellii
ATATGATCTCACTGATATGAGGAATTTGAGAAACAAGACAGAGGATCATAGGGAAGGGAGGAAAAAAACAAGATGAAACCAGAGAGGGAGACAAACCATGAGCAACTCTTAATCTCAGAAAACAAACTGAGGGTTGCTGGAGTGGAGGGTGGGAGGGATGGGGTGGTTGGGTGATGGACATTGGGGACGGTATGTGCTATGGTGAGCGCTGTGAATTGTGTAAGATTGACGAATCACAGACCTGTACCCCTGAAACAAATAATAAGTTATATGTTAATAAAAAAATAAAAATAAATGAAATTTAGGGTTTACCTATAGTTTGATGCTTAAGTGGGATTGGTATTTAACATCATGCTACTCATTCCTGGATGCACTAGGAAAGGAACCTTTTGATAAATTGAAGTAAACCTTGCACTGCCAAATGGAGCTCACCAAAACCAATGAAA
>NW_028043812.1:0-9460 GCF_054177405.1 Leptonychotes weddellii
GGTGTTGTGCACGAACAATGAATCATGGAACACTTCATCTAGAACTAATGATGTAATGTATGGGGATTAACATAAGAATAAAAAAAATAAAAAAATAAAAACATTAAACAGTAAAAAAAAAAAAAAAAATGATAACAATGCATTGTAAAACCTCCGGAAGGAAAGGAGAATGTTTTGTGGACTATTTGTTTTATTGTGTGTATGTGGCAGTTTTAAATTATTAGTTTTTAAAATCAGTATTTTTTAATTTTTATTTTATTATGTTATGTTAATCACCATACATTACATCATTAGTTTTTGATGTAGTGTTCCATGATTCATTGTTTGCATATAACACCCAGTGCTCCATTCAAAATGTGCCCTCTTTTAAAATCAGTACTTTTTAATGGAAACAACTCGACCAAAAATCTGTTACAGAATTTTGAGATGCATTAAATCAAAAGTTTAATGAGAAAAAAATGCATTTGGAGCACAAAAGAGAACTATTCAACCTGAGGAGATCAAAGGAGGTGGCATTTCATCTAGTCTTTAAAGATGAGTAGGATAAATATGAAGACTGTTTTATAAATGTACATGCCTTGTAGAGGGGCCATGCAAATCTTTCTCTGCATCACTCCAATTTCAGTATGTGTGTTGCTGGAAAAAACACGAAATCAAAACTAGCTTGAGAATCTCCTAATGTTCAAAGCAGAAAAAGACCAATAAGAATATGTGAGATAAACATTGTATTTCTAGTTATCTATTATATTCCATGGTACACAGATCAGATAGTTTAGTATAAACTGCATATATACATATATATATATACATATATATATATATAATATTGACCATTAGCCAATTTTAAAGTCTATTGAGTATTAGTTTGTTGAACATTAGCTAGAATATTAAGATAGCAATAACAGTGGATTTATTCTATAAGAAAATAGTATTTGCCTTTTATTTCAACTTGCAAAATCCTGCTTTCCTCCTAACGGATAATACTAATAGGTGTATATTACTTTTGTCATATAAATTTAATGCAAAACCTTATAAGAGGCAGAATTTTTACTATATGGAATGGGAGAAAATAGTATTATAGGACAAAATATTAAGTGTGCGTGTATAATGTTATTCTCCTGACTATAATTTAACCCTGAGAAAAAATATTAGAGCTTGGTTCTGAACAAAAGAATCTCTCACAGGTTATCAGTTTCAGTTAACAATGTGTCCAATATTCCAGCGTTCAGTGTTAAGTTCTTCAAGTCTTCTTCAAATTTTCCACTTCTAAACCCTATTAAACCTATGTGAGTTTTATTATGATTGAAAAGCTAACTGTAGTTGTATTATAGTCAGAAAAAAATGTATACAGACATATTTTCAGAATAATTATTCATTATAACAATTAAACTGATCAAATAATATCTAAAATATTTTATTCTAAATAAGGCAGTGTAATAGGGACACATACAATTTAAGGTTACTATAAATGAACAGCTAGTGACCATTTACCACTAATATGCTTTTGCCTTACACAACACAGGTCTTAAATCATAACTGCTATTTACAACTAAAAATTGTCTTATAATATCTTTCCCTAAGTGAAGAGTAATGTATTATACCTGCCAAATGTCTCCCTTCAAGAAAGACATATTTCTCCCTTCTTTCAGGAAAAAAAAAAGTTAAATGCTATACCCCAAAAAACTTTTTTGTTGTTTTTTTATGTTTCAGAGGCACACAGTCCTAATATTGAATAATGTTTTATTGAATTATATGTTTTATTGATTATAAAACAGTTTTTAATTTCTTATGCTTACATGGTAAATTCCTAATTTCTTAAAGAAAGGAAAATGTTTCCTTGGTGAAAAACCATAGCAGAATTCAAACCAAAGGGAATTCAAATTCTGTTAATAAATAAAACCGCCATAATCCAAATAACAAGACTGACATTTTACCAGATATAGATCAATCTATTCTAAGTTACTCATTATTCTAAACATTAATTAAAAACATCAAAATCCTAGAGGAGAACACAGGCAGTAACTTCTTTGACATCAGCTGTAGCAAATTCTTACTAGATATGTCTTCTGAAGCAAAGGAAACAAAAGCAAAATTAAACTATTGGACTTCATCAAGATAAAAAGCTGCACAATAAAGAAAACAATCAACAAAACTAAAAGACAACCTTTGGAATGGGATAAGATATTTGTAAATGACATATCTGATAAAGGGTTATTATCCAAAATATATAAAGAATTTATAAAACTCAACACCCAAAAAACAAATATTCCAGTCAAATGGACAGAAGACATAAATAGACACTTTTCCCAAAAAGACATACAGATAGCCAATGACATGTGAAAAGAAGCTCAATATCACTCAACATCAGGGAAATACAAATGAAAACTACAATGAGCTATCACTTCACACTTGTCAGAATGGCTAAAATTAACAACACAGGAAACAACAGATGTTGGTGAGGATATGGAGAAAGGAGAAACCTCTTGCACTCTGTGAGAATGCAAACTGGGATAGAAACTCTAGAAAAACAGTATGGAGGTTACTCAAAAACTAGGAAATAGAACAACACTATGACCAAGCAATTGCACTTCTAGGTATTTACCCAAAGGATACAAAATACTGAATTGAAGGGACACATGCACCCCAATGTTTATAGCAGCATTCTCAACAATAGCCAAATTATGGAAAGAACCCAAATGTCACCAACTGATGAATGGATAAAGAATCTGAATCTGTGATTCAGCCATATTTATTCAGCCATAAAAAAGAATGAAATCTTGCCATTTGCAACAATGTAGATGGAGCTAGATAGTATTATACTAAGTGAAATAAGTCATTCACAGAAAGACAAATACTGTATGATTTCACTCGTATGTGGAATTTAAGAAACAAAACAGATGAACATAGTGGGAAAAAGAGAGGCAAACCATAAAACAGACTCTTAAATATAGAGAACAAACTGAAGGTTGCTGGAGGGGAGGTGGGTGCGGGGATGGGTTAAATGGGTGATGGATATTAAGGAGGGCACTTGTGATGAACACTGGGTGTTTTATGTAAGTGATGAATCACTAGATTCTACACCTGAAACTAATGTCACACCGTATGTTAACTAATCAGAATTTAAATAAAAACTTTTTAAAAAGTAACTAATGAATTAAAAGCTATTGTAAGTCAGAAATAAAGAGGAAATAAAGTCTCTCAAACATTCATTATAAATAAATTATTAATGTGGAAAAGCTCACAATGTTTTCAGTGTTCTAAGCTTATTTTTAAGGATTTTATTTATTTATTTGAGAGTGAGCAAGAGAGATAGAGAGAGCAGGAGCTGGGAAGATAGGGAGAAGCAGGCTCCTGCTGAGCAGGGAGCCTGACTTGGGCCTGATTCCGGGACCCTGGGATCATGACCTGAGCTGAAGGCACTTAACCGTCTGAGCCACCCAGGCGCCCCAATTTTTAAATATATCTTAAGGATGGAGATAGTGCAAAATATTTTATGCTGAGTATGTATGAACTGAATGAGATATCTACTCAATTTAGAGAATATTTTACATATTAGTTTTGTTCCAGTTTAATAGATATATAAAAAAATCTATAAATTCAATTCCAGTTCTAACCACATCATTGGATTTAAAAAAAAAAAAAACTAGCTCAGCTTGTGGTTTAGTAAAAATAATAATGATAATAATATGGGGGATTGGATTCTACAAATTAGTAAGGCTTACTAAGTTTTTACATAATTATTTGGCTTAGTTCAAATCCTTATTTTAGATAATAACAAAGGGTTAGACTAATGACTAAATTATAGCACTGTGCAAAAATACCTTGTCTTTTGATATATAACATGCACTTTAAGCAGAACATCCTTCCACACTGCATTTTCATTTTATTTCCTCTCCATATTTTATATATAACAAAAGTGCCCTAAAATTAACTTATGCAATAAATATGCTGTATAATATTTGTCTTCCAGAATATGATATTATATGACATATAGCTAGCTGTACAACTTCTCTGATGGAAAAGACATCACCTAACAAGAAAGATAAATGCTCTATCCATGGTGAAACTCTATCATATGTTGTTTGGGCAAGAAGATAATTGAAAATGACAAAAAGTATGTCAATCAAAATATAGAGATATTAAAATTGCTCAAATACATCTACTGATAATCCACACTGTGCTAAAAGAAGCACAATAATCAAAGTATTTTTCCAAATTATAACTTTAAGGAAGGTCATAATTCTTGCCCCAGGCACAACTAAATATGAAGCCTTTTTAGCACTTTTTTAACAACAGTCTCACCATAAGCACCTATCAATTTTGCTGTCCACAACCCTGTTTCAATCAAAATAAGATCAAGAGTTACATCAGAATATCTACTAATCTCTAACTTACTGAGAGCATCTGTCAGGATAGAAAGAGACAGAAATTAGGTAGGAAACAGATATTGTTAAATTCCCATTGTCAAAATTAGAGGATAAGGCAGTAAAAATCTCAATTCATTTATTTGACATGGCAAATATTTGCTGAATTATTAATATTTGCTGTTGATTAGCACTCAGTATAGATATAGTAGAATTTGGAAACTGTATGCACACACAAATAATATGTATATATACACATTTCCACATCATCAGAGCCTAGTAGAACGCATGCCACATGGTAAACAAATGAACATAGAGGAAGGGAAGGAAAAATAAAATAAGATAAAAGCAGAAAGGGAGACAAACCATAAAAGACTCTTAACTATAGAGAACAAACTGAGGGTTGCTGGAGAGGAGGTGGGTAGGGTAATTGCGTGATGGGCAATAAGGAAGGCACTTAATGTAATGAGCACTGGGTGGTATATGCAACTGATGAATCACTAAATTCTACCCTGAAATTAATAATACACCATATGTTAACTAACTTGAACTTAAATAAGAGCAAAAAAAAATGGAATAAAGACAAATGGTAGATGGTATGCCAAGAAATAATAACAAAAAAATAACAAGATAAAATGAGGAATATTTTCCAAAGTCTCAAATATAGCCAAATAAAAATGAGAGTGCCCTACATGATATTTAAGTATATAGAACATTACTGTAGTCAACAATACTCCACACCAAAATTTAAATTAGTGACTTTGTGTATTTCCTAGTATTTTGCCTATACTCTATTCTGTATCATTATCCAAGTACTGATAAACTTGACTCATAACCTTTCAACAGTTACTGTACATTTTTAGATTAAAGATACTGTCCAAACAAGAATGCAGTAACCAAGGGTTGCTCTGTTAATTCTTTCACATTTTTCTTTTATTTCCTTTGAGTATAATTTACATACAATGTTGCATTCATTTCAGGGGTACGACTTAGTGGTTTGACAAGTTTATACATTATACTATGTTTAACACAAGGGTAGCTACCATCTGTCCTGTTACATCGCTATTACAATATCATTGACTGTATTCCTTATGCTGTGCTTCTTATTCCTGTGATTTATTCATTCCATAACTGAAAGCCTGTATCTCCCTCACCCCTTCATCCATTCTGTCCAACACCTACCCCCTTCCCCTCTGACAACCATCAGTTTGTTATCTGTACTTATAGGTCTAATTCTGCTTTTCCTTTCTTCATTATTTTTTTTTTAGATTTCACATATGAGTGCAATCATATGGTGTTTGTACTTCTCAATCTGATATATTTCACTTAGCATAACACCCTAGGTCCATTCATGTTGTCCCAATGGCACAATCTCGTCTTCTCTATGGCTACATAATATTCCGTTGTATATATATTACACATTTTCTTTATCCATTCACTTACTGATGGACACAGGTTGCATCCATATATTGGCTATTGTAAATAATGTTGCAATAAGCATAGGAGTGCATATATATTTTTGAATTAGGGTTTTCATTTTCTATGGGTAAATACCCAGTAGTGGAATTATTGGATCATATGGTGTTTCTATTTTTAATTTTTTGAGGAACCTCCACACTGTTTTCCACAGTGGCTATACCAGTTTACATTCCTAGTAACAGTGCACAAGTGTTCCTTTTTCTCCACATCATTACCAACACTTGTTATTTCTTGTCATTTTGATTTTAGTCATTCTAACTGGTGTAGGGTGATATCCCATTGTGGTTTTGATTTGCATTTTCCTGATTAGTGATGTTGAGCATTTTTTCATGTGTTTGTTGGTCATCTCTCAATCTTCTTTGGAAAAATGTCTATTCAAGTCCTCTGCTCATTTTTTAATTGTATTGTTTCTTAGTGTTAAGTTGTATAAGTTCTTTATATAATTTGGACATGAACCCCTTATCAGTTATATAATTTGCAAATATCTTCTCCCATTATGTTGCCTTATAGTTTTGTTGATGGTTTGCTTCACTGTGTGAAAGCTTTTTTTTTATTTAAATTCAATTGGCCAAGATAGCATCATTAGTTTTTGATATTGCTGTATTCCCAATAGTTTATTTTTTTTAATTTTATTTTCTTGCCTTAGGAGACAGATCTAGAAAAATATTGCCATGGCCAACGTCAGAGAAATTACTACCTGTGCTGCCTTCCAGGATTTTGGGTTCATGTCTCATGTGTAGGTCTTTAATCCATGTTGACTTTATTTTTGTGTATAATGTTAGAAAGTGGCCCAGTTTAAGTCTTTAACATATAGCTGTCCAGTTTTCTCAGCACGATTTATTGAAGAGACTCATTTCTCATTGCATATTCTTTCCTCCTTTGTCATAGATCAATGGACCTTATAATCATAGGTTTATTTATGGGCTCTCTCTTCCGTTCCATTGAATGTGTACATTTTTGTGCCAATATCATGCTGTTTTGATTACTACAGATTTGTAGCATATCTTGAAATCTGATATTGTGATACCTCCAGCTTTGTTCTTCTTTCTCAGGATTGCTTTGGCTATTTGGGGTCTTCTGTGGTTATATACAAATTTTACTATTATTTGTTCTAGTTTTGTGAAAAATGCTGTGGCATTTTGATAGGGATTGCGTTGAATTTTTGGAAATCAATCAACATCTTACACCACATCAACAAAATGAAGGGTAAAAATCATATGATCATTTCAATAGATGCAGAAAAAGCATTTGACAAGAATCAACATCCATTCATGATAAAAAAATTAACAAAGTGGGGTTAGAAGGAACATACCTCAACATAATAAAAACCATATATGAAAAACCCACAGCTAACATCATACCCAATGCTGAAAAATTAAGAGCATTCCCTCTAAGGTCAGGAACAAAACAGGAATGCCCACTCTCACCACTTTTATTCAACATTGTACTGGAAGTCCCAGCCACAGCACTAAGACAAGAAAAAGAAATAAGCGGCATCTATATTGGTAAAGAAGAAGTTAAACTGTCACTACTTTCAGATGACATGAGATTATACACAGAAAATCCTAAAGAGTCCATCAAAAAACTACTAGAAATAATAAACAAGTTCAATAAAGTGGCAGAATACAAAATTAATAACCAGAAATTAGTAACATTTATATACACTAATAATGAAGTAGCAGAAAGAGAAATTTAAAAAACATCATTTACAATTGAACCAAAAGGAATAAAATACCTAAGAATAAACTTAAACAAAGAGGTAAAAGACCACTATCTGTAGTCCAAAAATCATAAAACACTGATGAAAGAAATTGAAGATGACACAAACAAGTAAAGATATTTTATGCTCATGGATTGGAAGACTTAATATTGTTAAAATGTCATATTACCCAAAACAATCCATATTTTTCATTCTTAAGCAGAACTGGAATTTTATAATCACTTCTGTTTGCTGATAACAAAAAACAATATTAGGTATCTGATGCCAGTTTCCCCAACATGTAAAAAGTAACATGACAACAGCCATATGACCTTGAAGAAGGTTCATTAACTATAATCTATCATTGTAAAGTACCTACCCCACTTCTACCATCCAACAATTCACTCGTACTTTTGTCTGCAATGTTAGCTTTACATTTAGATTGCACAGCTGTGTGGAACCACATAGCACAGTCTTCAACCCCTCCAAACCTCTTGCCCCAAATTAGCAAAATAAAATGTATCTCTCAAGGTCTTCATGGTTACCTTCAAGGATCATTATATAGGAAATCAATGACATATAGGCAAAATAAATATATTATCCCATATTTGTATTCAACTATACAGACAGCCCCCACTGCAAAGCTCTTTAGGTCGTCTGTCCTGAAAAAAACACTGAAAAGGAATATATTAAAGCAAAACTTCTATTCAAATTAAAAATGGAAAACTCTTTCTGAGGGAATAAATATTCTAAACCATCTCTTAAAAGACAAAAGGATTTTATTTATTTGGGTCCTTTCTCTTTTCCTCTTGGTAAGTCTGGCCAGGGGATTATCAATCTTATTAATCTTATTAATCTTATTCAAAGAACCAGCTCCTAGCTCCGTTGACCTGTTCTACTGTTCTTTTGTTTTCTATTTCATTGATTTCTGCTCTGATCTTTATTATTTCTCTCCTCCTGCTTGATTTAGGTTTTATTTGCAGTTCTTTTTCCAACTCCTTTAGGTGTAGGGTTAGGTTGTGTATTTGAGACCTTTCTTGTTTCTTGAGAAAAGCTTGTATTGCTATATGCTTTCTTCTTAGGACCGCCTTTGCTGCATCCCAAATATTTTGAACAGTTGTGTTTTCATTTTCATTTGCTTTCATGATTTTTTTTAAGTTCTTTAATTTCCTGGTTGACCCATTCATTCTTTAGTAGGATGCTCTTTAGCCTCCATGTATCTGAAGTTCTTTCCAACTTTCCTCTTGTGATTGAGTTCCAGTTTCAAAGCATTGTGGTCCAAAAATATGCATGGAATGATCCCAATCTTTTGGTACCAGTTGAGACCTGATTTGTGACCCAGGACTTGATCTATTCTGGAGAATGTTCCATGTGCACTAGAGAAGAATGTGTATTCTGTTGTTTGGGGATGGAATGTTCTGATTATATCTGTGAAGTCCATCTGGTCCAGTGTGTCATTTAAAGCTCTTATTTCCTTGTTGAATTTTTGCTTAGATGATCTGTCCATTTCAGGATCCAAATAAATAAAATCATGAATAAAAGAGGAGAGATCACAACAAACACCAAAGAAATACAAACAATTATAAAAACATATTATGAGCAACTATATGCCAGCAAATTAGATAATCTGGAAGAAATGGATGCATTCCTAGGGACATATAAACTACCAAAACTGAACCAGGAAGAAATAGAAAACCTGAACAGACCCATAACCAGTAAGGAAATTGAAGCAGTAATCAAAAATCTCCCAATAAACAAGAGCCCAGGGCCAGATGGCTTCCCAGGGAAATTCTACCAAACATTTAAAGAATTAATACCAATTCTTCTGAAACTGTGCCAAAAAATAGAAATGAAAGGAAAACTTCCAAACTCATTTTATGAGGCCAGCATTACCTTGATCCCAAAACCAGAGAAAGAC
>NW_028043813.1:0-446 GCF_054177405.1 Leptonychotes weddellii
GTTGATGAAATAGACATGACAACCAATAGCTCTCTTATTTTTGACCATTGTTTATAACATAAATTACTTCTATAACTCTTTTTTTTATTTTTTTTTATTCTTATGTTAATCCCCATACATTACATCATTAGTTTTAGATGAAGTGTTCCATGATTCATTGTTTGTGCATAACACCCAGTGCTCCATGCAGAATGTGCCCTCCTCAATACCCACCACCAGGCTAACCCATCCTCCCACCCTCCTCCCCTCTAGAACCCTTTTTATTTTTCAGAGTCCATCGTCTCTCATGGTTCATCTACCCCTCCGATTTCCCCCGCTTCATTCTTCCCCTCCCGCTATCTTCTTCTTCTTCTTTTTTTTTTCTTAACATATATTGCATTATTTGTTTCAGAGGTACAGATCTGAGATTCAACCGTCTTGCACAACTCACAGCGCTTACCAGAGCA
>NW_028043814.1:0-446 GCF_054177405.1 Leptonychotes weddellii
CCAAGGCCGCCCCGCCCCTTGCCCCGCCCCCTGCTCCAGCCAGGCTTATGGTGGGCGTTTCCTGTCCCCAAACCGGAAGCAGCCATTTCTCCAGAAGGTCCCGGTGTCTCCAAGTGACAAATGGTCTTTAGAGACCACAGTTTGGGTGGCAGGTGCTCGTTGCCACCAGTTTGTCATTGTTTCCAAGCTTTCTCAGTGGACAGATTTAGGAAATACACGTATTTTTAAGAGGAGAAAAGGCCCGGGGCCTTGCTTTTCCCTCAGATTTGTTGCTGAAGGGTTTTTGCTTCACCTCGTTGACTGTGTCCGGGCTTCGCGGGCGCCTGCTCGCCCTACGCCGGAGGTCGCGGCAGCGAACGCGGGGACGGCTCCTCGCGGCCGCTCCCGCTCCCGGGGGCTGCCTCCAGCCGCGGGGCCGCCCAGCGCGGGTGTTTCCGGGTGGTTCC
>NW_028043815.1:0-446 GCF_054177405.1 Leptonychotes weddellii
CATTTTGGAGTGCTTGATGCACTAATGCCTTACGGATGCAAGAGGCCTGAAGTCTATGTGTCATACAGACTGTTAAATATAAACTATATTTAGCAACTTCTAACTCCAAATAGATGGGCATTTTGGATAAAAGCTAACCAAAACTTTAAAAAATAAACCACATATTGCTCAAAAGAAAGAATAAGGAATTTCTAGGTTATTAAAAAAGAAAGGAAAAAAGGACGTTAATTGGACACCAAAGTCCTCTGGGGAGTATCAAGCACACATTGGCAGATTGGCATTTAGAGATTGAGATGGACTGTCCACTGAAGGTCACGGCTCCTATGGGGTCAGGGTACTCACACTGAAAGGGGAAGGGAACCAAGATCACTACCTAAAGCAGGACATTGGGAAGACTGCCCCTTTGTGAAATAGTCTACAAAAATGTTTCCCATTCTCCAAGAAGG
>NW_028043816.1:0-446 GCF_054177405.1 Leptonychotes weddellii
CTCTCTATGTGCTGTCCCTGGGTGCTGATGACAAGATCTATTAAAATAGTAAAGGTTTGGGGGGGGGAGGACAGAGAGAGAGAGAGGGAGAGAATGAATATGAGTGAGAATGTATTTGTGATGTCAGCGAGAATAGTTTCCCAAAGTGTTATTTCATTGTGATGGTTAAAAAAACCAAACAAGGGCGCCTGGGTGGCTCCGTTGGTTAAGCGACTGCCTTCGGCTCAGGTCATGATCCTGGAGTCCTGGGATCGAGTCCCGCATCGGGCTCCCTGCTCGGCAGGGAGTCTGCTTCTCCCTCTGACCCTCCTCCCTCTCATGCTCTCTGTCTCTCATTCTCTCTGTCTCAAATAAATAAATAAAATCTTTAAAAAAAAAAAAACCAAACAAATGGGAAAGAAGTCATATTAGGGTGGCAGAAGTGTAATCTCATGGATAACTTACAG
>NW_028043817.1:0-446 GCF_054177405.1 Leptonychotes weddellii
AGGAGGTTCCATCTGGCTTTTAAAGATGGGTGATGTTGAGGCTTTCCCAGTGGGGCCGGCCCAGCAGAGGGGGCCACGGGGCTGTGGGGGGACGAGGGACAGTCGGATACAGGGATGGTCTCCTGGATTTGGTGAGAGGCAGTGCCTTGGGGCACAAGAGGAGGGCTGGCCTGGGCTGCAGGTGGCCCCATCTTTTGTGGCAGTGGGAGGGGGAGGCAGGCTGGGCTCCCGGACGCAGGGGGCAAGGGAGGGTGGGGTCTTTCTCCTGCTTTGATTTCTTGCAGTGAAGTGAGAGGTGAGGTCAGTGCTGAGTGCAGAGAGGGAAAGGAAGGGAGACTTGGGGATGAGGGGGAAGAGTGAATTGACTAAGCTTTAGATGCAGGAAGGTGCCTGGGTTCAAATCCAGCGCTTCGCCCACCGACAAGTTAATAAGGGCTAACATTCAT
>NW_028043818.1:0-446 GCF_054177405.1 Leptonychotes weddellii
GAGGGACACCTGGGTGGCTCAGTCGGTTAAGCATCTGCCTTCGGCTCAGGCCTTGATCCCAGGGTCCTGGGATCGAGCCACGCATTAGGCTCCCCGCTCAGTGCGGAGTCTGCTTCTCCTTCTGCCTGCCACTCTCCCTGCTTGTGTGCTCTCTCTCTCTGACAAATAAATAAATAAAACCTTAAATACAAAAAAAAAACGGAGTATATGGAGGGATAGTGGGGTTCCTATGCCATTTTTAAAAATTTTTTTTTTAATTTTTTATTTATTTATTTATTTTTATTTATTCATTTGAGACACAGAGATACAGAGAGAGAGAGAGAGAGAAAGCATGAGCAGGGAGAGAGGCAGAGGCAGAGGGAGAAGCAGGCTCCTCACTGAGCCAGGAGCCCGATGTGGGGCTCGATCCCAGGACCCTGGGATCATGGCCTGAGCCGAAGGCAGAC
>NW_028043819.1:0-446 GCF_054177405.1 Leptonychotes weddellii
CAACCAGAAAAAGACAATTAAATTTCAAAAGAAAAAAAAAACACATATTAAGCCATCAGAGAGCCAGGAAAGCAAAAAAGACTAGATAAGCAAAAAATTCAAGGGACAGGAGAACTTTTAAAAGCAAGCTGAGAATTGTCAACCACCTTTTCCCTCTGGAACCATTTGCAAATACTGGACATGGGCTAAGTAAGAGTCACTCGTGGTCCAGAAGCAGGGCTTCTCCTGGGGAAGAACCAAACCCACAGAGCTGTTTTTTTTTTTTTTGTCATTTTTTTTTTAATTTTATTATGTTATGTTAGTCACCATACAATACATCATTAGTTTTTGATGTAGTGATACACGATCCATTGTTTTCGTATAACACCCAGTGCTCCATGCAGTACGTGCCCTCCTTAATACCCATCACCAGGCTAACCAATCCCCCCTCCCCCCTCCCCTCTAAA
>NW_028043820.1:0-446 GCF_054177405.1 Leptonychotes weddellii
ACATAAACCAATGTATTTTAGTATTTAATAGGTCATATATTATTATGTATTTTAATATACTAATACATTATGTAACTTATTTGATATACTCAATGCATTAAATATTATTTAGTAAGAATAACATTTATTAAGAGTTATTTAAGAACTAGCATTCAATTTCTATTAATATGAGTTCTAAATCATGAAAACGCTTCCATTTAAAATCCACAATCCCTGTTTTCTTGCACAATGATGTAAACAAATATTACATGCAAGAACCTCCATACATCAATTGCATCCCTGTCCTAGTACCCCTGGATCTTTTTTGTATTGTGAATGTCTGAGTGAGAGGGCTACACCTCTGTACAGAGAAAGTGATGTAGAGGGGCCAAAAACAATCTAGCAGGCACAAGCAATTTCTGTTTTTGCTCCCTTTCAAACTTAATTGAGAGGGAATTTGGGAAACA
>NW_028043821.1:0-446 GCF_054177405.1 Leptonychotes weddellii
TGGAGGCATCACAATTCCAGATGAGGAGTTTTACAAAGCTTTAGTAATCAAAACTTAGGGTACTGGCACAAAAATAGACACATAGGTCAATGGAACAGAATAGAAAATCCAGACATTGACCCATAACTGTATGGTCAATTACTCTTTGACAAAGCGGGAAAGAATATCCAATGGGACAAAGACAGTCTCTTCAACAAATGGTGTGGGGAAACTGGATAGCAACATACAAAAGAAAGAAAATGGACCCCTTTCTTACACCATACACAAAAATAAATTCAAAATGGATTAAAGACCTAAACGTGAGACCTGAAACCATCAAAATCCTAGAAGAGCACACAGGCAGCAACCTCTTTGACATTGGCCATAGCAACTTCTTTCTAGGTATGTTTCCTGAGGCAGGGGGAACAAGAACAAAAATAAACTACTGGGACTACATCAAAATTAAA
>NW_028043822.1:0-446 GCF_054177405.1 Leptonychotes weddellii
GCTGCATTACTTTATATATGTACATTTGGTCATTTATTATGTTTTTCAAGTCTATATATTATTTATGTTTTACTTGATCTCTTAATTACTGAGAGATGCATGGATATTTCCCATTGTGATTGTGCATTTGTTCATATCTCTTCTTATTCTTATGGATTTTCAAATCCAGTAAAGTCTGTGTTATTAGCTACAGCAACTAAAGTTATGTCTTCGTCATGAACTGAGCTGCTAAACATTATGAAGAGAGCCTATTTAACTCTAGTAATGTTTTCAGTTTGTTTTATCTGTTACCCTAGCTTTCTTTAGGTTAAAATTGACCTGATGCACAATTTGCCATACTTTTACTTTTAGTACTTTTGTATTCCCATGTTTTAGATGTATCTTTTGTAAACAGTGTGTAGTCGATTTATTCTTAAAATCACTTTAACAACTTTTGTCTTTAACCC
>NW_028043823.1:0-9460 GCF_054177405.1 Leptonychotes weddellii
TTAATAGAGACAAACCCTGTAAGATCAAGGGAGGGTAATGGCCCATTTTCACTGTTGGGAATGCAGCCCTTGATGGTGTGACCTGTTACACACTCCACTTATTGGAGTGGATTTGCAAGTCAGATTTTTTAGGGCACTTCTGAGTCCTTTGGCTTCTAAAGTGAGTCCCCGCTGCCTGCCAGAAGTGTTGGAAGAAGGTCTTGGAGGGGCAGGGAGGAGATACAGAGACAGTTCGAGGGGCTGAGTGCTTTTCCACCAGGTGCTTTGGGCTCGGCATCGGGCCCAACGGGAGGAGGATTGAGGCTGGAACGTTGCTTCTTGAAACATTACACAGATTCTTACAGTGGCCCATGGCTGCACGAAGCCCCTTGTGTATGATCACAAGGAGTCCGATGTAGGGTGAAGTGGGCTCCCATCCGCCCGGCTTTCTGAGAACCTTCCAGTCGCTGGTTTTGTGTGGTGGGTGCCTGGGGTTATATGGGTGCCAAGGGGTCTGGTGGGGGGTTGGGGAGTGGCCCAGCAGGAGGCCCAGCTGGTGGGCTCTGTGCCCTCGGGTGCTGCCCCACTTAGCCAGAGTTCTTCCCCCCTACAAACTAATTCTACTTAGATTGCTGTTTTTAATACAGGAGTTTCTTTCTGCTCAAAGTAATTAAAAAGACATCTTTCTAAAATATATCTCAATTCAAGTCAACAGGTATTTCTTCAGTAGCCACCATATACAGTAAATGTGCTAAGCACCAGGCAGATTTGGGGGCAAGTTCTTGGAGATGATAAAAGATAAAGGGGTCTGGCCTCAAGGAGCTTTCAGTTTTCAGGCTCAAGGAGCTACAGTTGAGTTTGTCATGATAATAAGCCCACAAATGGAGAGGGGACATAAACAGAAGTCATGGGAAGGAAAGAGCAATTCCACTTGGGAAAACCCAGGGTGGCTTCAGGGTGGAAGCGTCATTTTGAAGCACAAGTAAGGTTTCTATAGGTCCCAAGGGTCAGCACAGAAGGAAGTGAGAGAGGGAGACTGGATGCACTGCACATACAATTTCGGAAGCATGCAATCCCGGAAGGAGAGAGCTCACAGGATTCTCTTGGGTGAGGCAGCCCGTCCTGGAGGGCACCAGTTTCCCGCCTGCCAGGCTACCCTGCTTCCCAGCGATATTTCCACACAGCTCCTCTCCTGGGAAAGAGCTCCCCACGCAGACAGGAGGATCCTGAGCTCGCCAGCCTTCCTCAGTCCAGCGTTGTGTGTACAGTCAGATCAATTCATTTGGAATTGGTGATGATTTAATCTGAGTGGGGGTGAGATTCAGCTTTGCATTAGCAATCTGGTTTGTACGCAAATTATTTTAGTAAATAAAATTTCAAAGCCAGCTGCTTATCCTACTCCAGCAAGCCCTTGTTTCGGACAAGGGCAGTTCAGACGGGAGGACAGTGACAAACGGAAGACACAAGGGGACAGGCTAGGATGCTGCAGCCGGTCTGCCCCTGCGTAGCATGGACCTTGGGGACAGAGCCTCCACCTCACACAGAGTTAGCAGGTCACAAAAGCATTGATTCTTGCCTGGGCTTCCTGGATGCGAGTGTCGAGGGGGAGGTCCAGCCAAACTTCACTGGCCACCCCCTCCCTGACGCCCCCCCCTGCTAACACCTGGACATAAAAGCCAGATGAGGAGAGAGGCCTGGATCGGGGAGCAGCATCCTGCAGGTCCATTTTTACCTGCCGTTAAGAGCTTCCGAGTCCGCACACCTGATTTTGAGTCTTGCCTATACTGCTTACTAGTCACTTGACCTTGAGCAAGTAAGCTACCCTTTCATGGCCACACTGAGATCGGATTTGAGTGTTTATGAAGTCCAGACACTGTGCTTAGGGCTCATCACGTATAGATTTTATTATCTCCGCTTTGCAGATGAGGAAACTGAGGCATGGGGGGGGCGCAGTTAAACGACTGGCCCAAGGTCACACAGCTGGGAGGAAGAGGTGCCTGGGTGCTCTTTATCTCCCGGGATGGCTGAGAGGGGTAATGAGTCACCAAAGGTAAAGCACTCCGCCTCTGGCGCGAGGTGAGTGCTTGATAAATGCCTGTTATCACTGTTAATCATGTTGCCTCTCTGCTCCCCGCCCTGACTCTCTCCCTGCCGGCAGAGGCGATCCCAGCAGAGCCTCCGTGGAGGGTGGGGGTGCAGGGCCCTTCATCCGCCCTGGGAGCCCTCCCCCGGTGAGGCTGGAACCCAAAGGCCGGGGGCTGTCTGGAGGGGAGCGTCGTCCCCCGGCAAAGCCCTGATTGGAGCCCATTTACATCTTCAAACTCAGCTTGGAAAACCACCATCCATCAGCCAATGATGGTGTAAATTGCTTTGCTAAATATATTTCTGGGTACACGGTAAGTAAAAATATCATGAATTTAATAAGCCTTGGAATTCACATTTTTCCAATCCTAATTAAGTTTCTGCTCTGCCTTGGAGCCTTGGACGTGCTCTTCTCGTCGGCAAGGTTGGGGAGGGAAGAAGCTTACGTTGACTGTGTGGCTGGCCGGGCCCAGCTAGGTGCTTTACATCCATTAGGGCATATTGCATCCTCCCGCAGCCGGATGTGGCTGGCTTCATTATTCCCGCCTGGTTGAGGCTGAACGGAATCGCAGTGAAGAGTCCTGATCTCTCCAGGGTCATGGCCAGGAGTCAGGATTTGTACCTCATTCTGGCTGCCTCCTCCCACTGCTATCCACCTGGTCCTAATGGGTCCGTGAAGTGGCCCCTGTGGTCCCAGGGTCTGGGCACAGCTTGGCTCACCCCCTCAGGGACATCCTGTGACTTTACAGTGGTGTATGTGCCCACGTGTTTACTCACGATCACCCCATTTTCCCATGGGCGCACCATGTACATACAGACACCAGCCACGGGTGGTCTATCCTACGGCGAAGACCCCATGGATGCGGACAGCAGGGGGTAGCCCCTCTGCCCAGAATGGCTCATGGAGGAATGTTTGATTTTATGTGTCTACTTGGTGGGGCCACAGTGCCTAGATATTTGGTCAATCACTCTGGATGTGTCTGTGAAGGTGGTTTTTTGGATAAGATTAACACTCAAATTGGTGGACTTTGGGTAAAGCCAATGGTCCTCCAAAGGGCAGGTGGGCCTCGCCCAATCAGTGGACGGCCTGAATAGAACAAAGACTGACCTCCCCCAAGAAAGAGGGAATTCTTCCAACAGATGGCCATTGGACTCAAACTGCATTTATTTCCTGAGTCTCCAGTCTGCCAGGCTTACCCTATCAGATGGGCTCGCCAAGCCTCCGCAATCACATGAACCAGCTCCTTAAAATAAATCTCTCTCTCTCTCTTTCTTCCTCCCTCCTTCCCTCTCCCCCTCTCCCACTCTCTCTAAATATATTCACATCTGTTGGTTCTGTTTTTCTGGAAAACCCCAAACTAATGCAATCACATGCAAGCACTGAGCCAGGCCCTCTGTCAATACTAAGCCTTCTCAAAGCTGGAGAAAGCGGGAGCTAAGGCCGCCTTTTTGCAGATGAGGGAATGGGGGTGCCGAGAGCTTGAATGATCTGCCGGGCATCCTGGCAGAGGGGTTGAGAGCAGAGGGAATTAATCAGAACAGTCTGAACTCTGGTTCTGAGGCGGGAGCGCCAGTGTGGACCTGTTCCTTCAATCTTATAGTGGGGAAAACACCTTCCCCACAGGGTTTTTCTGCAGGTTAAACCGGGTGATGTCTGCCAGGCAGTTAGGAGATGGGAGCTGTTAGAAGTGGGCTCGGAATCAGAATTGCACCCAGGAGCCCGCAGCAACCACCGGGCCCGCTGTCCCCGCACTCCCCGTCTGAGAGCCAGGAGGCCCGTGGTCTCCATGCCTGGGCTCCGGGGGACGACTGGCTCCTCCCAGCTGCCCCAGGACTGGCGCCCGGCCCCCTCCTCATTTCCGGGGAGGTCCCGGCACTGTGGGCAGGACGCCAGGTCTGCTGGCCAGGCTGCTGGGGGGGCGGGGGGAGTTCGCCCTCGGTGGCAGAGTGTGCTGTGTAACTGTCCACAGAACATTAGCCGCACATTACAGAGTTATGTTCCATAGCGCGACGTACTCCTCAGACGGATGGGATTCCGAAGGACGGGGCGAGGCAGGGAGAGCCCGCTGCCTTCCCTTTGCCGGGCTGGAGGCTGCTGCCCAGGTGTTCCCAGTCAGTCTAGGAGGGTCCCCCGGACACTGAGGCAAGCCCACCTGTCCTGTCTCCCCCGTTCAGCTTCCCCCCCTACTACCTAAAAGAAGGGAGTTTGGGTGGGCTGCAGGACCCCAGGCGAGGACTCTGAGGTGGCCCATGAACATGTGAGTGGCTGTGTGACCGGGCCAGCTACTTCTCCTGGGACCCAGTCTGCAGGATCTGCCCTAACTCTGCTTTAAAACCTTCACTGGCAGTGCCCCTTGCTTTTAGGACAAACCTGCCCCTGAAGGAGGGGACAGGCGCTCAATACACCTGCTTTTATATTCAGAGAGCCCCTCCCCCCCATCGCAGCCCGCAAGGCTCAGGGGTGGGTGCTGCATAGCCAGCCTGAGAGGATCTGGATCCAGCTGCTGGCACTCCCATCCTCTGACCTTGGATGTGCTTGGATGCACCAGCTCCTTGTGCCCCCGTTTGCCCCCTCTAAAATGAAGACCTCAGGGCGCCTGGGTGGCTCAGTCGGTTAAGCGACTGCCTTCGGCTCAGGTCATGATCCTGGAGTCCCGGGATCGAGTCCCGCATCGGGCTCCCTGCTCGGCGGGGAGTCTGCTTCTCCCTCTGACCCTCCCCCCTCTCGTGTGCTCTCTCTCTCTCTCTCATTCTCGTTCTCTCAAATAAATAAATAAATAAAATCTTTAAAATAAAATAAAATAAAATAAAATGAAGACCTCAGCAACACCCATGCCAGAGGTTGATGTGAAGTTAAATGAGCGTGTGCACAAGCCTGGAAAACAGGGTTGCTCCCCGGATGTTAGTTAGCCCCTTGTTACCGTTAGCAGTTGAGTCATACCCACCCCAAATCAGCCGAAGGACAGAGGAAGCTGATCTTCCTCAAGTGCACGGTTTGTAAGGGAAGGCTGTTCTCCCCCTTCCCGGAGGAGCAGGGTGGCTGGCTCCCCGGTTGGCTGTTAGTGTACCCCACAGATCTCCTGGTGGCCTGCTGCTCCTGAGCAGGATGGGGCCAGGGCTGGTTCAAGAAGCTGGGCCCCCCAGGGACAGCCAGGGAACCCCATGGAAGGGAGCTGGGCTTCAGCCATTTTGCAGATACCCCACCCAAGAAAGTCTCCCGCTGGGCGAGAATTGGAAAGATGGGGGCGGGGGAGGGAAAAAGTAGGAGCTGGGCCTCCCAGATCTATGAATGAGGCTGTAAGGAGGACCCCACAGGGTCTGACCGCCCCCTAACAGCACGGGAGGGATGGCGGTCAGACTTAGAAAGGCCACCGGCAACCGGCAAGAGGACAACCTCAGGCAGGGCAGTTGGGGGGAGGAGGTGATGAGCAGACCTCACGCCCCACCTCCATACCCCCACAACCAGGGCCAGGTGTACCGTGCTGAGGATGCTGACCGGGAGGGAGGACCAGCACTCTGCATTTCACAGAGACCAAAGTTTGATAATGAATCAGAGTAAGTGCGGGGATGAGGCAGTTCTAATAACTGGGCATGGCTGAAATGTATATAACTTGGCCAAATGTCTTCAAGGGAGTAGGCGAGGGGGACTCGACAGAAGGTAGTTAGGGGAAGTTATAGGGACGCATAAAGCCATTTCACGTGTGTCTCTAACAAGAGGAGACTCCTCAGTACGTGGGTTCAGTGTATTTGTTTGTCTAATATTTATCTTCTATGCGAATGAGCCACCGTGTGCTTTCCTTCCTGGCAGTGACCTTCCTCGGCGTCGGCGCACGGCAGGCCTTTAATAAAGGCTGGTTTCGGGGATTAATGAATGGGCCTTGGTTCCTTGACCTTGGAGCCCAGGGGAGAGGAATTTAGAGGACGGGTGTCCATGTCTGCCTTCCACCTGCTGTGGTTACCCTTGCCCTGTCTTTCTCTCTGCCAGGGCCAGATGGGGGCGTGGGGGTAGGGGCAGGGGAGGAGTCTGGCATGTGTTTCTGACACTCAAACCATCTGCTGATGGCGATCTCGGAATGGCAGAAATAACGCGTGTCACTGACGAAGGCTGGAGGGGACAGACAGAGGAGAAGCGTCTCTCGGCAGTGGGGGTGGGGGCTGCACCGGGGTGGGGGCTCCGGGGTGGGGGCTCCACGGGAGTCCCGGCAGCACCAGCCAGGAGGGGCAACCCACCCCCCAGGCCCTTGGAGGAGCCTGCTCTGGGCTGTTTTCTGGAAAGCTTGAGCTACAGAGAAAAGAGAACCCTAACATCTCATGAGCACCGAGGCCTGCTGCGGGGGGGAGGGAGCCCCGAGGGAGCCCCCTCTCCTCCCTGCTAGCTTTAAACCCACACCCATCGGCCTGGACCCCAGGTGTGCAGAGAGGCTGGAAGAGAGCGCCTGGTGGCTTCCCTGCTGGACCCCAAATCCTATTCTCAGACACACAGGACCTTCCTCTTCCCTTGTGAACAGCTCTCACACACAATCACACACACACACACACACACACACGCGTGCACGCGCGCGCGCAAGTCCAAGAGGCTCAAATCGGGCCTCTCTCCTCATTTGCCCTAAGCCACATCTTTCTTGCTCTTGGGCTTCAGTCACCCCATGAGCTGTTGTGACCACCTCTAAGGGTCACTGTCCAGGCCCTTCAGCTGGGGGACAGCTCTGTCCTCCACCAAGGCGAGCCCCCAGTGGGCAGGTCAGGGCAGGGCTAGGCGAGGGAAGCCACCCCACTCCCCGAACCCCTGGCAGCCGTGAGATCTCCTCACGGTGGCACATGCTGAGTGTGACTGTCCCCTGCACCATACTGGCAGCCGCGGCCCAGACCTGCCCTGCCCCAGCTGGGGACTCGCACGGGGTGGGTGCTGGTCCTTGGTGTGTGGAGCCGCTTTGCCCTCCCGGAGCCGGCTTCGTGCTCCAGAGAGGCTGGAGCTGCTGAGGCCAGGACAGAGGCATGTGAGCCTACAAGAGGTATTTTTAGCTTTCTCATTAACCGAGTGCTTTCAAATTAGCCTTCTATTAACCTCAAAGGAAAATGAAAGTGTTCTTTTTTTTTTTTTTCTTCCCAGAGAAAGTCTCCTGCAGAATAGCAAGCTTTCCATGATTCACGTTTCGGGCGCTTCGAAGCCCTAATGGAGTTGGATTCTCTAATATCTAACTTGATGGAGTAATTGGTCCTTGGGCTCTGCCATGGTAAGAAAGAGGCCGCCAAGCTGGGGAAGGGGTCTCTCCCTTCTCATCAAATATCCTTTGTGTCTGTCTCCCCTTTTCTCCCCCAGAGATCTGCCCCCCCCCCCTTCCGCAGGAAGGGTCCGTGCGACCCGCCGTTCCTTCTGGTCTCGTCTGGGACGGTATCACCTGTTCCGCACTGGTGATCCCAGACTGCCACGTGGTATCCTCTCTGAGGCACGGTCTGGTCCTCGAGCCTTGCGACCAGGGTCATAGAGGAGGCCTCTTGACTTTGGCGGTGTCCCTTAAAGTGGGCTTATTGCTGTGCATCCAGAGTTCAGGGAGAGGGGAATAAAGAGCTTTGCAATTTCCCAGCACGGCCAGGATGCAAGTCCAAAGAGGCTAATCCAGTTTCCACTCCCCACCCGAGAGGCTGGAGGAATCGGCCTGGCCAGGGGTACCTGCCAGCAGGCCTTTGACTCAGGACGGCGAAGACAGGCCTGCTGGAGGGGGGCATGCGGTCCAGCCACTCGGAGGAGCCTGTAGTGGGAGCGGGCATCTGCCAACAGACACGAGGGGGCTGCCCAACCATGCACGCTGCCCAGGGAACTGGAAGAAACGTCCTGCTGGAGAAGGGCTCTAGGCTTCTCAGCCGAAGGCCCCTCAGGGAGACCGTCTGCTTCTCAATGGCGTTTTGCTCCGTATGTGAGCAGCTGCTCAGCCAAAGGGACCAGGAGGGGCCGACGGAGAACCTTCTGTCTGGAGTCTGGGGTGCTGCTTGGTCCTGACGAATCCCGTGCCACAAAGTGGGGCTCCTCCCTGGAAGCTCCGGCCCAGCCTCCCTGCCATCCCAGCCAAGAGTCTGCTCTCCCCAGGTGGCTCAGCTGTTCTGTTCTAGATGTGGCCAGATTCCTGGAAGCCTGAGAAAAGACAGTGGGGCCACGATTTAAGTGACCAGAGACAAGATCGCGAGGTCACATACACATGGATGACCCCTTACCTCTACAGCTTCTGCCACGTATGTCCAGCTGCCTCCCCGCTGTCCCCATCTGCAGGCTTCTGCCACTTCAAAATTAAAATGTCAAAAAGCAAACTCACTGCTTCGTTGTCACACTTCTTCCTTCTCATTTCTTGCCCAGTTCATGGGCTCACCATCGGCCCTGCCACCCAAGCCAGAAATGTAGGAGTCATTGTAGACTCTGCCACACCCACCAGCACCCCCCGCCCCCCGCCCCCTAGTCCTCCACCCCCCTCTGCTGGGCGCTTCTGCTCCACACCCTACCGGTCTGCAGCCATTCGGGGCTCCGGGCATCCCTCGCAATGTTCCCAGGAGTGGTGCCTCATCCAGCCACTCTGCCCCTACAGCCCCACACTCTGCCAGGCCCAAGGAGCTGCCCTTCCCGAACGTTCCCCGCCACTCTTCACCTCTGGGCTTTATGCACGATGTTGCCTCTGACTGGAATGCTCTTTCCTCCTTGATCATCCAGTGAACTCCTATTCATTCTACAAGACCCCTTCAAACACACCCTCTTCTGGGAAGCTATTATTGCTGACCAGTTGTGCACAAGGCCTAATGGAACCCCTGCCTGTTTCCCCCAGACCTCACTGTTGTCTCCGCTAAGGCTCTGCGGAATGTAGGCTCAGGAAAAATGCTCCCCGGGTCTTTGCACCTGGGGTGCAGTAATAACACTCTTCAGTTTCAGACAAGGCTCTGACATCCTTCCGGGCTGTGCAGACACTGCAGCCGATTAGGTCAGTGTCCCCACACACGCAGGATCCTCACCCTTCCGCTGTCTGCCTTCTTTCTCCTTATTGTGTCTTCTTAGGACGGTGAGCCCTGGCTGTGGCGCTTCTCCTGGAGTCTGAGTTGTCTTTCTCAGCAGAGCCTCCTGTGGTGCCTTCCTCCTCTGTTCCTTCCCATTCTTCCCCTCCCCTTCCCCCTGACCCCCTTCCTCTCCATCTTCCTCTTTCTCCTCCTCCGTCCTCCCCTTCCTCCCCTTCCCCCATCCTCCTCCCCCATCCTCCCCTTCTTCCTCCCTCTTTCTTCTTCCCCTTGTTCTCCTTTCTCCTCCCCCTCTCCTCCTCCCTTTCCTCCTCCCCCTCCTCCCCTTCTCCCTCCCCATCCTCTTCCTCCTCCTTCCTAGCTCTCTCTCCTTCTCCCCATCCTCCCCTTCCTCCTCCCTCTCTTT
>NW_028043824.1:0-446 GCF_054177405.1 Leptonychotes weddellii
AGTCACCAGTGAGTTCCTACTTGCAAATCCAATGGATGCCTCTAGACATATCTTATTTGACCCCACTGTCGTATCAAAACTGGTGATCATGCCCTCCTATATTCTCCCATGTGTCCCCTTAATTCCTTTCTGACCGTTCCCTCTCCATTTCCTCACTCCTTCCTCTCCCTTTGCCCATCCTTGAATATTCCTGCTTGCTTGGGCTCCATTTAGCTCAATTATCTTCTCATCCTCCATTGTCTTGTTTGTGGTTTCATCTACTTTCAGAATTTTACTACTCATAGGCTGGTGACTGCTAAAGAAAGCCCAATTCTCTCCTCCGAACTTCAAACTTGTTAATCTTTCTGTGGGCTCAGCATCCCCAAACGAATGTTAAAAAGATATCTTAAAGTTAGTATACAATAACATGAACTTGTCTTTCTTCTCTAGGATTCTTGATCTTGGTG
>NW_028043825.1:0-446 GCF_054177405.1 Leptonychotes weddellii
TCATCAAAGTTACCATTTGAGTGTTTCTACCAGTGTATGGCTCCAGTGGCTTTTGCTCCAAGTAAGTAGACCTAGCCTTTGTCTCTCCAGATTTTGGGTTGACAGTTTGCCTTGCAACTTCAATTCTCTCATGAGTCCAAGAAATGTCATTGATTTTCCAAGAAAGAGTTCAGCTTCTTCTTGTAAGGATAGAATGATTTCCAAGCTTGTTATGTGTCAGAGCTGAAACCGGAAGTTCTAAATCTTTCCCTTTACCTGAGAGCCTTCACCAGATTCTAAGAAACAAAAAGCAAAGTCTCCAAAATAATCCAGCATCTACTCATTGCTAATTTGTGTCTTAGCAAAGAGGAAGGGAATGCTAACATATTAATTTCTTTCTCTGCCTGTCCTTTATAGAGGAAGAAGGCCAGCCAGAAAGTCACTGAAATAGTTTGGGGGCAAAAAAA
>NW_028043826.1:0-446 GCF_054177405.1 Leptonychotes weddellii
ACACATCTCTTGCATCAACTAAGCTATCCAAGGGAATCAAGAATAGCAAAGCAGCCAGGAGGAGGGGTTCTATCTAGGAGAGGAGATGATGGCACATAGGGGCCTAATCCCTGGGAGATAGAGACGCCCAGCCAGTGGAGATGGGAGTATCATGTGTGTATAGATGTAACACAAACAAAGGGCCAACTTTTTTTTTTTTTAAGATTTTATTTATTTATTTGAGAGAGAGAGAATGAGAGACAGAGAACATGAGAGGGAGGAGGGTCAGAGGGAGAAGCAGACTCCCTGCCGAGCAGGGAGCCCGATGCGGGACTCGATCCCGGGACTCCAGGATCATGACCTGAGCCGAAGGCAGTCGCTTAACCAACTGAGCCACCCAGGCGCCCCAACAAAAGGCCAACTTAATCATGCCTGCCAACCCCTGCCTCCTGGGGGGGCTTTGAGAA
>NW_028043827.1:0-446 GCF_054177405.1 Leptonychotes weddellii
CGACCCCCGTCGACCGACTGAGCCAGCCTGGCTGTGGCCCCTGCCTCAGGCTGAGGTCCCGGGCCATACCCAATGTCAACCAAGCCATCCAGGCATTGTGGGGTGCGAGCTCGAAGGGACACGGGACTGGGGTACACAGCAGGCAGAGAACGCTCCGACAATTGAGCCCCCAAAGGAGCACTCTCTTCCCGCTCTGTGCAGGGCTCGGAGGCTGGTTCTGCAGAGCACGCTGGGAGGCAGGCACAGACCCCCGTCCTCACCTCTGCAAATCCCCTCTTTCCTCTGACCGCCTCCTGGGGGGAGATGCAGTGACCACCTCTCCCTCACGCTCTGTCCTTTCTGCTCTCTCTGGCCAGCCACCCAGTGCTCTCCTCTGTGTGGGTAAAAATATGTCCATCCTCCAGGTACTAAGCCAGGTGAGGCTGAGATGGAGTGACAACTGACCC
>NW_028043828.1:0-446 GCF_054177405.1 Leptonychotes weddellii
CTGGTTCCATACAAATTTTAGGATTATTTGTTCCATTTCTTTGAAAAAAGTGGATGGTATTTTGATGGGGATTGCATTGAATGTGTAGATTGTGAGGCCTCTCTCTTGTTCCTGAGGGTTCACTTCTCACTGGCCGACAAAGTCCGTTCCCCTGATGGGCAAGGAAGAATGAAGGTCATGAGCATTTCACTTATTTTACTGGGAAGAAGTCGTTCTCCAAGGAATCAATCAGCAGCTATTTTGAATTCCTGGTATGTGGTTAGTGCCATGTGAGACACTGGAGAGAAGAGGAAGGAAAACCGTGGCTCTTCCTGACCCCCCCACCACCCGACACAGTCACTGGCACCCTGAGAGCTGCTCCTCATTTCCTTCCCTGGAACCACCAGCACAGACACCTAAAGACAGGAAGGGAGCTCGGAGTTTAACTGTGGGGAGGGCAAACAACA
>NW_028043829.1:0-446 GCF_054177405.1 Leptonychotes weddellii
ACCCACCACCCCTGCCTTTTCTCTGATTCTGATTTAGGCTATGGGTGTCAGATGATGTGGATGCACACAGAGGTCTGGAGGGTCTGCTCGACAACACGCACCCCTCAAATCCCCTAGTAACATCATGGCTCTCAGTGCTCAGGCCCCAACCACAGCCCTATCCAATCCCAAGAGCCTCACAGAGCTCCAGCTCTCACCACCACTGACACAGAGACCAACCAACGTGAGCATTCTCTCCTCTCTGCCCGGGAAAAACATCCGTGGAGAACAGCAGGGAGTTTTAGTTTCTGCATGTGGTCAAATGGGACCACCATCTGCAACTCATAAGCCGCACATGTGACTCAAGTATTTCTCTCAAGGGACTCTCCTCCCCCACTGCTCCAGCGTTACTCTTGACAAGGTGAGCACAGAGGAGACACTGAATCCCCAGCTCAGTGGTGAAGTGG
>NW_028043830.1:0-446 GCF_054177405.1 Leptonychotes weddellii
GCTTTTTTTTTTTTTTTTTGGTAGTACATAGCTTTTTAATATTCTCTGTTACTAAATGGGGAGTTTGCATTAAGCCCATCTGCTGTGTACCAGAGAGGAGGAAACCACCTGTGTCACCCTCTGAGTTGCAAGCATAACGAGCCCCACTTCTCACAGAATACCGTTTTTATAGGAAAGAATGACTGATAGACATCTGGTTATTCAGACTCGGGTACTTGGCAGACACGATCCTCAAAAATGAATGGTGCAGGGCGCCTGGGTGGCTCAGTTGGTTAAGCGACTGCCTTCGGCTCAGGTCATGATCCTGGAGTCCCTTGTTGGAGTCCCACATCGGGCTCCCTGCTCGGCGGGGAGTCTGCTTCTCCCTCTGACCCTCCTCCCTCTCATGCTCTCTGTCTCTCATTCTCTGTCTCGCAAATAAATAAAATCTAAAAAAAAAAAAAAAA
>NW_028043831.1:0-446 GCF_054177405.1 Leptonychotes weddellii
ATTTCTTTCACCAGTGTTTTATAGATTTCCATATACAGTCTGTTGACTCATTAATTAATTCCTAAGATTTTGTTCTCTTTTTTCCTAAGTATTTTATTCTTTTTAATGTTACTGTAAGTGGAACTGTTTTCTTAAACACAGTGATTATTGTATCCTGCAACTTTGTTGAATTCTTAATTAGCTCAACAGTTTGTGTGTGGGGGGGGGATCATTAGGGTTTTGTACATAAAATGTCATGTCATCTGCTAAGAGACATAATTGTACTTACTCCTTTCCAATTTGATTGCATTCTCTGTTTTTTTTCCTCCTAATTATTTTTGCCTGGACTTCTGTACTGTGTTGAACACCGGTGCTGAAAGTGGCATGTTTATCTTCTACTTTCAGGGTTTCACCATGGAGTGTGATGCTAGATCTGGCTGTTGCATGTAAGGCCTTTATTATGTTCA
>NW_028043832.1:0-446 GCF_054177405.1 Leptonychotes weddellii
AGGCCCTTCCCAGAGTTTCTGCTTCAGCTGGTTGGTCTGGGTGGGCTCTGGTATTCTGCCCAGATGGAAATTCAGTAAAAAAAATAAAATAAAATAAAATAAAGTAAAATAAAATAAAATAAAACTATCTGAGAAGAAATAGTGCCATTGGAAAGTGTGGAATCATGAAGACAAGGGTGATTCAAAAAAGACCTGGTAGGAGAAATCTCCAGGAAGGAGGAACATTTAGGCTGGTGCTTCCACCAACCTGGACTCTTCTTCTTTTTTTTTTTTTTTAAAGATTTTATTTATTTATTTGACAGAGAGAGAGGAGAACAGCGAAAGAGGGAACACACGCAGGGGGAGTGGGAGAGGGAGAAGCAGGCTTCCTGCCGAGCAGGGAGCCCGATGTGGGACTCGATCCCAGGACCCTGGGATCATGACCTGAGCCGAAGGCAGACGCTTAA
>NW_028043833.1:0-446 GCF_054177405.1 Leptonychotes weddellii
CGCCTGGGTGGCTCAGTTGGTTAAGCGACTGCCTTCGGCTCAGGTCATGATCCTGGAGTCCCGGGATCGAGTCCCGCATCGGGCTCCCTGCTCGGCAGGGAGTCTGCTTCTCCCTCTGACCCTCCTCCCTCTCATGCTCTCTGTCTCTCATTCTCTCTCTCTCAAATAAATAAATAAAATCTTTAAAAAAAAAAAAGAAAAAAACATTACATAACACCTTAAGTATTGTGCAGATTTGACCATTTTATGGAAGGAGTAATAAAGACAATCTGGGAGAGTACTTTAAAATGACTTTACTTACCTCCCTCTGTTTCATTCTGAGTTGCTTTTATATTTTAATCTTAAGAAAAATATATTCAATTCCCTATTTTCAAGTTTTTCAGGGGCTGCTCCAAAGTAGCCTCCTTTGAACCAACAACATATATGTACTTCATTTGACATTAAGC
>NW_028043834.1:0-9459 GCF_054177405.1 Leptonychotes weddellii
TAATTCCTGACTTACGGCATTAACTTTTTGAGTTATTTGTTATATACATTTTTTCACCAAAAATCACATAGTTTTTATGGTGAAACTATTATAGAGAAAATCTTTCATGATTGAAAATGAATTACTTTAAAATAACCCATAAGTCATAGAATAAGTAGCTATTTAAAATAAACCATATCATTTTAGATGAATTAATATAGCAACAAGGTATTTAGTAACAAAGTATGAAAATTTAGACTAACATCTTCAGAATTCTCTTTTATAGACTTTAAATATATAAGTAAAAATCAAAATATCTAATAATTTGGAAACATTTTTCTATATCCTAAAATATCAGGCTGTTACCCAAATAATGAACTCATTTATTAAGATCTAATTTATTGTACATTGTATCATTTGCTTTATTTGTTTTTTTTGTTATAATTGAGAGAAGATACATTAGTTGATTTAGAATTAGATGAAATAGTATTTGCTAAACAGTGTACAGTTTGAATTACTATTAAAAAGGTTTCCTTTCCTTTCCTTGGGTCAATGTGGTGTCAAGATTGAGTCTATTTGCCATCTGTTCCTCTCTCTCTCTCTTTTTTTTGCCATCCATCTTTTACTGATTGATCATGGAACAAGAATTAGAAGTCTGAATCCAGTGAGTGGTTAGTTGTTTGCTCTTAGGACATTATAGCATTATAGTACAGGCTGGTCCTTCTGAGTAAATAGAATACAAAAATATTTCAGATCCAACTTTCTTTTCCTTGTTCTGCCAAAAATTGAGAAAACTATAACAATGAAGTTAAAGAAATACCCCTTGTTTGGCCATATATACTACTGAACATTTTTTTTTATTATGCTTATCTTCAAAGTTGTAGTTTTATAATGATTCAGAACAAAAGTAATATTTTATAAATAATTAAAAATTATTTTCTGGTCCTTCTGTCATTCCACTTTGCAAGTTTTATGCATGCTCAATACCTTATAAATAACACATCTTCCCACACATTTTTACTTTTTCGAGCCTACATAATATGTATTTTTTATTAAAACTACTTTGTTACTGTGTATCTTCTGTTCATAGTTTAAATCAAATATTTGAAGAGCCCTTTAAAGGCAGAACTATAGTGAGACTATGTTCCCTTCATTTCTTTGTCAACATTTTATTTGTTCAGAAAATTATCAGGCTATCTATATGCTTTTCAGAGCTTACAACTCTGAAGTGCTAGTTGAGCCAGAAATTTGCTGTTTGACCCCAGGGTTTCACTCTTTTTTTCCCCCTAGCTACTTGTGAGAGCTTATTTAAAATTCTGAGTTCTCCACTGGCAGCCACAGTTAGAGCTTCTTTGGCAAACTAAAGAGACTAAGAAAAATCATGCAAAGGCTCAATACTGCTTCCAGTGACCTACATTTGTAGCCAGCTTTTAAAAGATGGCATGTGCCTTATTTTCCAACAAGAAAATGAAAGATAAGGTAAATGTATAAAGGAAAATAAACCCACCACTCTGTCACTAGCTTGTAAGAACCATTTCTGATATAATATTAAAATAAACACAAAGTTAGGGTTGATATTTGTGTATCACCAACATAAGAAAGGAATTTTGCATGCAGAAAGTAGCCTAAGTCATATAGCAAAAATGCCATATTCTGTGATGGGATATTTATCCTCAGAAGTGAAATATAATTGGGATATGAGCTTAGATTTTAATTTATGTGATGCTGCTTAAGTAGCTGCAGGACCTCCCACAAGTCACTAATTCTTTCACATTAAGATAGAGATCATTCCCTGGCTACCTTATTCTGGAATTCCAAATTAAAAATGAAATATTTGGGATTTTGCTCTCTAAATCTTAAAATAATTACTCTAGGCCTCACATTTACTTTCAAAAATTTTATTTTGAACTAATAAAAAAATAAGTGGTCGTGAATGCTTGATGGTTATTGTCATGTTCAAATGTTAAAATCTAAGAACTGTTATATAGCACTTATCATTCTTTGAAAAGAAGCCACACAAAGTCAAAATTGGGAATATTAGAAATGGAGTTCATTTGTCCTCTGAATACTTTTTCTGAAACACATTCAGAAGAGAAAGTATTCAATCCTTTTGGAAGGATTAAGTGACTTCAAATTCTGAAAACCAGAGCCATTAAAACTTAAAAAAACATACTTTTTAAAATCAGCTCCCCAAATTAATGAAATTGACTCATTAAATGAAATATTAAAGGATCCCATGAAAGAAGAAAGGTACACACCATCAAAGATCATAGAGTAGATAGATAGTCTTTGAAAATTATGTACAAAAGGATAGCTTTACTGTGTGAAAACCCCAAGGAAGACAAGGCTATCTCTCCATCTAGTGTTGGGGTGATTCTTTCAGTGGCCAGTGTTGGTTTCCTCAAATTTTGTTTTGTTCATCAGAATCTGATGGGCAGTTGCAGAAAGTGGCCTTAATTCACCATAGTCATCTTTTCATATTATATTAGTGAAATCAGAGGTATTTGAAATGCACTTATCAGTTTTGTAAAGTAGTTTTACTACAGTTTGTGTGTGTGTGTGTGTGTGTGTGTGTGTGTCTAAAAGTCTGCTAGATTTCAAAAACAGGGTTGATGGTATTAAACTAAAGACTTAAATTGGGGGATGCCTGGGTGGCTCAGTCAGTTAAAAGTCTGCCTTCAGCTCAGGTCATGATCCCAGGGTCCTGGGATCGAGTCCCGCATCGGGCTCCCTGCTCAGTGGGGAGCCTGCTTCTCCCTCTACCTGCTCATGCTCTCTCTTTCTCTCTCTCAAAGAAATAAAATCTTAAAAAAAAAGACAAATTGGAAGTGGAGGATGGATCTGAGACTATGAAGTGAAGCATCTTACCTTTCTATTTCTTGAAACAGATTATAACAAGATACTATAGAATTTTGAAAAGCCTATATTATGCCTTTACCTGGTTGCCTCTACTTCTCAGTACTCAGTGAGCAGAAAGAGAATTGTTTTTGTTCTATTAACACTAAATGTACAACACAAAATAATTTTCAAGTTTAATAAAAATAAAGTGATACCAGTTTCATTTAGTGCACCAAAATATACTAAGGATTTTTGTGACATCTTCCATAAGCTGGGTTTATTTTGGGAAAATAAAAGAATATGACATCAAACAAATAAAACCAGTCACTTGTGTGCTCCTGAGTTAGGAATATAACTGATCTGGACCTCTTAAATAAAGATAATGCCTGATTCTTTTACTAATTGAGATGTCTTTGACAATAGATACCCCAAAATTTTAGAATACTTCTTTTCAAACCTTGTAAAAATTCTATGACCTCTCGGGCTCCACATCAGGCTCTGCACTCAGTTTGGAGTCTGTTCGAGAGATTCTCTCTCCCTCCCCCTCTGCCCCTCTCCCCCCTGCTCATGCTCTCTCTCACAAATAAATAAATTAAATCTTAAAAAATTTTATATTCTCTAACCTCGATTTAATAAATAATTATGCTAAGATCACTGTTACTATCTTAACTTTTATAATTATATTTAGAAATGTTTTAGTTATATCGGGTTTTTAGAAGTTAGTTTATATTCAATTGGGACACTTAAAGGAATTATGTAGAAATCCTTTGCCAATAGAAGAATCCTTCTAGAACTCAAGTAATTATTTCATAACCTGTTTGCTTAGTACGGCTTTTCATATATCTTTTTTTTTTTTAAGAAAACAAGTTAATATACACCCTTATATAGTAAACATCTACTAAGGGAATTATTGCACATGGTCTTATTAACTAAACCTGTTAAAACCAATGATTTAGTGGAGAATTTAGTCTACTTTTTAAAATATTTCACTGGGACACCTGGGTGGCTCAGTCGATTAAGCGTCTGGCTCTTGATTTCTGCTCAGGTCATGATCTTGAGGTCTTCGGATCAAGCCCTGCATCAGGCTCCATGCTCAGCACAGAGTCTACTTGAGATTCGCCCTCCTTCTCCCTCTGCTCTTCCCCCCAGTTGTGCTCTCTCTCTGTCTCCTTCTAAAATAAATAAAATCTTTAAAAAAATTAAAATTAAAAATAAAACATTTCACAAAATGTATTTTCATATATTGCAAGGACCACATTGTTCACCATTCATTATTCTTTCTATAACTAGGCATATAGACACAAAGTTATACATATATACATGTATATATCCTGTTCTTCATGTTACCCTTTTCCTTCCCTCTTAGTCAAGAAAATTGAGAGGTCTTTCAGTCTTCTCAATACATTTCTGGTTTACATGTTAAAGAGAAATGTGATAAGGATCTGTGGAAAAGCATTGAGAACACTGCTCTTATCCTAGTGGTTCCATTTTCTGTTTTTTAATTCATGTAATTGATGTAGTTGCCAAAATAAAAGCATCATTTTTGTCAGTAGCTTAATTTGGGAGTTTAATAAAAATAATAATTGAATACCAATGTGAAAGTATTTTTCATTCTTTCTTATAATATTAATAATTTTGCCCCCTTTACATTCAAGAGAAAAAATATATTTAAAAAATTGCACCAAGATGTTCCCTGTACTGATTTAGTTTGAAATATGGATGGACGTAAGTTAATTCACTAATTACTAATCTTAAAATCCATAAGTTTAAAAACATTTTTTATGTACCATCAGCTGTACCACAGACCTTCTGACTTACTCCATGCAATCTACATTTCTGAATGCTTTTAACAATTAAAGTAACCTCTCCCCTCATATTTTTAAATATTTAAATGTAGGTAATGTGGAGACCATATCTTTAATAGATGGATAGTCAGGCTAGATATTTGGAGTACTTTTGTATTCAAATTATGATAATCAGTCAATAATATCTTTGAATTTGTTTCTCTTCCTAACTTTCAGAAAATAAATGTTCCCCAACTCCCCCCAAATCAACAAAGTAATATACTTACTGACACAATATAATATACTTACTGATACATGGATAATGCTTAAGTAGTATTAATTATACAGTTACCAAAACCCGCAAGGATCAAAAGATTTTATTTTTAAGAAGGATTTCTCATGCTGCATGGATTATGTTGCTACATAATAGCTCAGTAGTACTTCTGCTGAATTGTAAAATAGCTTAGAGAGGAGTATGATGCCCATAGTTGGTGTAATGCATTGGTAATTAAGAGGGTGGGAGGTTAAGCTTCATTAACTGCTGAGGGATTGTATCTTGGGTTTTATTATGCCCTAGAGAACATAAAAAGTGAGAAGGGTCAAACTGTTGGAATCAGATTTTGCTTGTGCATCTGCCAAAACAAAGACCACAAAATAATATAGCGGTAAGCACAGAATGGCATGAATTGAAAAGGGAAGAAATATATTCACAGCATCTTATGGATAAGGATAAATGTTTCTGGTGAAAAAAAAATACACCTAATTACTGGAGTATATTTTGGTATTGGAAGTTTATAATAATTTGGTTTCATATAGGTTTTTTTAAGTAGAATAAGCAGTTGTTTTTGTCCAAAGGTAGTGCCACTTTCCTTTTCATGTTAATTTTCCAAAATGATTCATCTGATTAAGAGAGAGAAATTTTATACTTTTCATTGTATTTTCTGTATAGACCTTATGAAGCCTGCTTTTTATTTTTACTTATTCCTGATCCTTGCTACCAAATATATGGGCACTGTAACCACCATACTGCATAAAAGAACCCAAAACCTGATATTTTACTTTTAGGAAACAAGGGTATAACAACCATGAAATGTGTTCTGTTGGTGCACTGGGTAAGAAATCAAAAGACTGGGGATTTTCAAAAATACAAGGAAAGACCTTGATCTGTGATCTGTTACAGCTGTAATCATTTAATATTTAAGAGCTTACTACTAGCATTCTCTTGTAAGACAGATTTTATCCAAACATTAATTGTTTTTTGTTTGATTAGATACAGACATCGCAACAAAAATATGGATTATAGCAATCATCATCTCTGATAGGGTCAAGGAGTCACAATGAGCAGGTTAGGTGATGGCACACTTCAAAAAATATAGGGCTTACAAATATAACAACGTACTGAATACAAATTCTTACAGAGCAAATTTCTGAATATTGAAAGACAAAAGTATCAGGGTGCCTGGCTGGCTTAGTCGGTGGAGTATGTGACTCTTGATCTTGGGTCATGAGTTTAAGCCCCACGTTGGGCATGGAGCTTATTAAAAAAAAAAAAAATCAGAATATTATTTTTTTCTCCCAAAATACCAGTTTTGGTATATCTTTAAATAATTCGTTTTCACTTGAATCCTGAATAGCAGTATTGAAACCATTTAAGACTGAATTTTCATATAATGGAATTTTTTTGTCAGAGAATTATATAGGACTATCTAACACTGTTGCCTTAGGATTGAGTTCTTTTTTTTTTTTTAAGATTATTTATTAGAGAGAGAGAGCACACATGAAGGGTGGGGGAGGGCAGAGCCAGAGGGAGAAAGCAGACTCCCCACAGAGCAGGGAGCCAGACATGAAAGGGACTTGATCCCAGGACTTGAGATCATGACCTGAGCCGAAGGCAGACACTTAACCACCTGAGCCACCCAGGCGCCCCTGGATTGAGTTCTTGACTTCACAACACTTAAAAACCATACAACTGACTCTTAATTTGCGTCAGTTTTTTTATTTTCTATTTTTGTTCGGATTTCCAGCCAAAAGAATGATACAAATCAAAGTAACCAAGTGTTCACATAGGTCTAGCTAGGTAGATTACTAGCATAACATTTATTCACACCATGTTGTGTTAACAATTCTTTATTTATTGATGGAATGCTTAAAAACAGAGACACTAAAGGAATTTTGGTCCATTTACTAAAGAAATAGCATATTTTATCAAATCTGAGAAGCCACTGACCACAAGATGCAGCACTATTTTATGTACCACTGACAAAAACACTGCCAAATAAACTAAAACACAATGTTGTGTTTTAATTTAGGATTTTTATTTAATTATTTTTAAGATTTCTTAGGCATTTATATTTTTTAAAATCATACCACACTTGTACAAAAAAAAGATAAGCAAAATATGTAACTTACTTATAAAACTTCACATTCATATTATTACTGTAATGAATTGCTTTCTGATTTATAGTCGTTCACCATCACCGGTTTTTCACAATTCATGTTTTTTCACATACTGTTCTCTGTGTCATCAAGAACACTGATGATGTGGCATTTCTTAAAAGACGCTCCACTCTTGCACCTAGATTTTATTCTAAAACAATGACATACAGGCGCAGCTGGGTGGCTCAGTCAGTTAAGCATCTGACTCTCGATTTCAGATCCGGTCATGATCTCAGGGTCATGAAATTGAGCCCCATGTCAGGCTCTGCACTCAGCACAGAGTCTGCTTGAGATTCTCTCCCTTTCCCTCTTCCGCCCGACCCCACGCTCCCTCACACGCGTGCTCGCTCTCTCTCTCTCTAAGATAAATAATTCTTGGGAAAAAATAAAACGATGACTGACATCCATTGTGCAAGTATTGTTGCAGATGACTTTATTTCCCCAAAAAGTTGTCAGTGGAAGTTTTCTGGAAAACCAGAACTCATATTCTTCCTTAACTGAGCCATATATGGATTCTTGGCCAAGATATTGAAGAATTACATATGTCCACTTACACACCAAGAATAACGACCAGTTTCTTATATATGCAGACAATGATAACTTTGTATCTACTTGGTAAAATATCAACTGAAAAATGTATCCCGATTTCAGAAATAATAACATGAAAAAAAAAGAGAATCAATGAAATACAGTAAATATATACCTCAGTTTTGTGGGGGTTTTTTAAGATTTTTATTTATTTATTTAACAGAGAGAGGGAGAGCATAAGTAGGCAGAGCGGCAGACAGAGGGAGAGGGAGAAGCAGGCTCTCCGCCAAGCAGGGAGCTCGATGCAGGGCTCGATCCCAGGACCCTGGGATTATGACCTGAGCCAAAGGCAGCCGCTTAACCAACTGAGCCACCAGGCACTCCTGTACCTGTTTTGAACCTGGGTTTTGGTGTGTTTGAATTTCCCACTTCCCAGAAACCCAGTATCACAAATCTTAATTGTCCTTGTTTACTATAATGATACCAATTTAAAAATAATCCCCATTTTTAATGTGTTGATGTTTTCTTGGGAATATTTCTGTGTCCCAGTGAAATTGAAACTTAACTTATGCTTCTTAAAATGTATTTCTTAACATACATTTTATTCAGCAGTATCATGCATACACAAGTGTAATCTTGCTCATTTGGGAAATATTCTACCAGGAGAGAAATAATGTTAAGAAAAAAAAGAACATTCTCTCCCCTGTTATTAGGAGATATTAAAGCTGAGCAATCAGGAACTGGACATTTGTTTGATATATGTTTTTCTAGAATTTGAAATTTTTTTTTTTAAGATTTTATTAATTTATTTGACAGAGAGAGAGACAGCCAGAGAGGGAACACAAGCAGGGGGAGTGGGAGAGGGAGAAGCAGGCTTCCCACTGAGCAGGGAGCCCGATGTGGGGCTCGATCCCAGGACCCTGGGATCATGACCTGAGCCAAAGGCACTCATTTAACAACTGAGCCACCCAGGCGCCCCTAGAGTTTGAAATTTTTTTCTTATCTTTTTGAAATACTAACAATAAAATAAGGGGAAGTAATCCAATAATCATATTCTTCTAAAGAAGTACTTTCGTCCTTTACAAAGTAAATAACCTTATTATACTGCAAGAAAATTAAGGAAATTTTCCTTTATTTTTCAGAATCTATCAGCCCTATTTAGGTAATATTAAAACTGATTAATAGGGGCGCCTGGCAGCTCAGTTGGTTAAACCATTGCCTTGGGCTCGGGTCATGATCCCAGGGTCCTGGGATCAAGTCCCGTGTGGGGCTCCCTGCTCAGCAGGGAGCCTGCTTCTTCCTCTGACCCTCCCCCCGCTCGTCCTCTCTCTCTCTCTTTCGCTCACTCTCTCAAATAAATAAATAAAATATTTAAAAATAAATGAATAAAACTGATTAATATAGTTGTTTGCAATTTTAAAAATACATTCTTTCCTCAGGAACTCTTTCACTGCATCTGGGATTGAATACTTATTTTTATCACACATTTGAATTTTAAATTTTCAGAGATATACTTTATTACAAAAAATAATGCAGATGATAGCAAAAAATTTAAGCAATAATAAAGGAATTAAAGTGAAAAGTAAAATTCTCCCCACCCCACCGTCTATAATCTGCAGTTCCAGTCTTCCTGTATGAAAAGTCCCCAACATTGATTTGTATTTGATTATTTTTAGTTATTCCAATGGTTACTATTATTTTTTTTTTAATTCTTATGTTAATCCCCATACATTACATCATTAGTTTTAGATGAAGTGTTCCATGATTCATTGTTTGTGCATAACACCCAGTGCTCCATGCAGAATGTGCCCTCCTCAATACCCACCACCAGGCTAACCCATCCTCCCACCCCCCTCCCCTCTAGAACCCTGTTTGTTTTTCAGAGTCCATCGTC
>NW_028043836.1:0-446 GCF_054177405.1 Leptonychotes weddellii
TCTCTGACAGGAAAAACTCAAAAATAAACAGCAAGCTCCAGACTCAGAAAATCTTGAAAAAAAGGATCTCTTTCCAAAAGATACATGTGAAAAACAATTGTGTTCTAAATATACAAAGAACACTTGAAATCAACAATGAAGAAAATAACTTAATTAAGAAAACAGACTGAGTCCCATAATAAACCATTCACTAAATAAGATAGATTGCAGGGGAGGTGCAAGATGGCGGAGGAGTAGGAGATCTAAATTTTGTCTGGTCCTAGGAATTAAGCTAGATAGGGATCAAACCATTCTGAACATCTACGAACTCAACAGGATATCGAAGAGAAGAATAGCAGCAACTCTCTGAACAGAAAAGCGACCACTTTCTGGAAGGTAGGATGTGCGGAGAAGTGAATCCGAGGTGATATTTGGGAAGACAGACGGTGGGGGAGGGGGCCTCCATC
>NW_028043837.1:0-446 GCF_054177405.1 Leptonychotes weddellii
GTGGGCCCCTCTGCTTCTAGAACTGCCAGCGACGGAGGCCGGCTGCGTGGCCGGCCTGTGGCTGCGTCCCCCCTCCCAGTCCGCAAGGCCAGCCCCAGCCTCTTAGATCCCTTACTGCCCGCATCTTCAGCTTCGGGGTTACCCTGGAACCTCTGTGCATAGACCACAGATCTCCTTTTATCTGTTGGGTTTTCCAGCCTAGCCCCACTCAAGTTAAATGGGGGTGTTTTTCCCCCTTATTTTAAAACGTGGGCCAAGACTCGTCTTTCCTCTAATTGCTTCGTACAGTTTCAGACTTCCTCCCAACCACCTGCCAATCACAAGAAGCATTTACCTCTTCCCAGCAGTGAGCTCATGCACCCATATACCGTGTGTCTCATTCTGTCCATCCTTCCCTCCCCATTTCTCTTGGCATGTGCCCTCTGTCTTTATTTAGTCTTAAGAGA
>NW_028043838.1:0-446 GCF_054177405.1 Leptonychotes weddellii
GCGCCTGGGTGGCTCAGTTGGTTAAGCGACTGCCTTCGGCTCAGGTCATGATCCTGGAGTCCCGGGATCGAGTCCCGCATCGGGCTCCCTGCTCAGCAGGGAGTCTGCTTCTCCCTCTGACCCTCCTCCCTCTCATGCTCTCTGTCTCTCATTCTCTCTCTCTCAAATAAATAAAATCTTTAAAAAAAAAAAACAAAAAAACATTTTCTCCAAGTGGGTCAGAATTTTTCTGTTTGGTCAGGAACGTGACCTGTGAGAACCTGCAGTCTGGATTCTTTGAGACTAGCATAGAAGAGGCCTTGAGGACAAAGTGCTTGGGCTAGGTGTTGGAGAGCCTGGAGCCCAGGACAGACTTTGCCTTACTCTGGGAAGTGCTCTGCATGCCTTGGCCTCATTTTCCTATTTAAAAAGAACAAAAACCTTAAATCTACAAGGCAACTTTTAGC
>NW_028043839.1:0-446 GCF_054177405.1 Leptonychotes weddellii
CCATGAAGGTTTCCTCTCTCCTGGTCTTAGCTTGTGCTCATCCCTCTGTCAGGAATGCTACCCACCCACCCCTCCCCCGCTCTTCTCTGCCTTTCAAACCCAACTCCTTCCTCTGATTCTTGCAGCATCTGGCACACAGCCAGCAGGAAGGGCTCGGTAGATGTTTTGCAAATGGCTGAATAAAGGATGTAAGAAGTGAACAAATTAATGTGTACAATAGGGAAGACCAGCTTACCTAAGAAGCCCTGAAATGCCTGGCAGATTTTAGCATAATCAACAGCCAGGGATCACACTGTCCCACATCCCTCACCCCCCCTCCCCGTAACAGGTGCAGTCAGTGACCCACCCGTGTCCTCAGCCCCCTCCCACGATGTACTCCTGCGTGTCCGCCTTGCACGTCCTCTGGCCACGGGGGCATTTCAGCTTACATCCAGGCAGGCTGGAAA
>NW_028043840.1:0-446 GCF_054177405.1 Leptonychotes weddellii
ATTACTGAGCCTTTTAAGATAGCATCCATAACTCTCATGGTATTATCTCCCAGCTGATGCCATAACTAAACCTTAAACAACCCATTCCACTCTAATATCAATCTAATGACTTCTTTTTTTAAATTTTATTTTATTATGTTATGTTAATCACCATACATTACATCATTAGTTTTTGATGTAATGTTCCATGATTCATTGTTTGTGTATAACACCCAGTGCTCCATTCAGTAGGTGCCCTCTTTAATACTTTTCTGAGTACAGATTCTTTCCTTCTTTGGTTAGATTTATCCCTAGGTATCTTATGGTTTGGGTGCAATTGTAAATGGAATCGACTCCTTAATTTCTCTTTCTTCTGTCTTGTTGTTGCTGTATAGGAATGCCACTGACTTCTGTGCATTGATTTTGTATCCTGCCACTTCACTGAATTCCTGTATGAGTTCTAGCAG
>NW_028043841.1:0-446 GCF_054177405.1 Leptonychotes weddellii
CCCGGCTGGTCGAAGGTCCGAGCTGGGATTCACAGGCAGGCAGTCTCCAGTCGTGCCCTTCACACACCTAGGCCAGTGAACAGCTAAGGATGTTATTTTGCATAAACTCCTTGGAGTGATATTTCCTTTAGGGTCTCCGTGATCTAGCCAGGGCCTCTTACTATCAACACATTAGTCACAGAAACTCTTTTATTTATTTTTTAAGATTTTTATTCTTAAGTCGTCTCTACACCCAACGTGGGGCTTGAACCCATGACGCCAAGATCAAGAGTCGCGTGCTCTACCAACTGAGCCAGGCAGGTGCCCCTCATCACATAAACTCTTCACCAAGGCCGGGGTGAGTAGCTGCGAGGCACCGCTCCCATCAGCCTCTGCCGCTCCCCCTGCTTCTGCTCTCTCTCTCTCTGGCAAATAAATAAATAAAATCTTAAAAAAGAAAAAAAAAA
>NW_028043842.1:0-446 GCF_054177405.1 Leptonychotes weddellii
CTGTAGCCATTGCAGTATCCAGTGTATTTTGACAGGTGCCTGTCCTTAAAAAAAAAAAAGTTTTCATTTTTTTTTTTTTTGATTGGTTTTTGTTTCGTACTGTTGGCCAGCTCTTAAGTCCCCAGCAAATCACTGGGCCATTGGATTTTTTCCATTATGTTCATTACCCTTGTACCATGTACCTCAGATCTCTTTCTCTCTCAGTTACAGTTTCTCGTCTTGGACTTCTTTTATTATTATTATAATTTTTTTTTTTTTTTGCTTTAAAATGAGTGTGATGCCATATCGAGTCAATGTTATTCTCTCACAATGTACTCTATAAGAGGTGTGGGTGTTTATTTGGTCGGGATGCTAGCAAGTGCTAAAGTAGCATGATCAGTATAAACAAAAGGTTTTTTGGAAGTATGGAAAAGATGTTTTATTGGTTATGATGGTGACATGGTATA
>NW_028043843.1:0-446 GCF_054177405.1 Leptonychotes weddellii
TATCTTCTATCTATCTTTTCTACTGGAATACTTGTTTGGAGTTTTTGTTGTTGTTATACTGGTTTTTTTATTGACTTATTGGGGTTCTTTACATGTACATATATATTTATACATACATACACAGAGAGTTGACCCTTGAACAACGTGGAGAATATGGACACTGACCCCCTCGCCCCAACCACACAGTTGAAAATCCGCATTTGACTTTTGACTTCCCTAAATCTGAACTATGGTAGTTCTGAGCCTTTGTTGGTTATATGAGTTGCAGAGATTTGTGATATGGCTTGTGCTTTCCTTCTTTTTATTGCTGTCTTTTAATGATGGAAGAAACTTGCTAAGTCTTGTTACAAAAAACACTTTCATACTCCAAGATCATTAAGATAAGTTCTATCTTAGAAGTTTTTTTTTTTTAATTTCTTTTTATTCTTATGTTAATCCCCATACAT